>NC_069504.1:978959863-979119863 GCF_027579735.1 Bombina bombina
ATATATATACTTTTTATGGCAAAATGGAATAATTATCAATATGGAGTTCTTAAAGATAAATGGCTGGAAATCTCACACAGAAATAAAGTACGTAATTAAATTTGACACAGAGAGGAATACAATGGAAGAAACTGTTCCTAATTTTAATACCTATGGATACTACGATCTCTGCCCAATTACGGAGAAGATTTGGGAGAAAACCTACCAAAATCACAATACACCTAGGGAAAAGCCTTGAAAGGGTTAAACCAACGCTCTACAAAAGGAGAAGCCCGACAGCCAATCAGGGACGCTTTGATAAAGGCTGACGTAGCCGAAACGCGTAGAGGTGGACCCTAATTGGCGATCACACAAATCACATACAGCTCAGCTTAGCTGGAGAAACGAGCTGGAGAAACGAACAGGCTTCCAGGACAAATCTGTTTGTATCGGAAAAAGCCGTTTTTAACAACCCCTCGTGAAAAGACCCGTCTGGATAAGGGGTGGTAACTATTCACAGGCGATTGTGTATACCACAAAGGATTTTCACAAACCCCAAAAGGTTATAGAGTAAACGGCAACTGGTGTTGGAATACTTACTATCATTCGAAAGCAGCAAGCTTCAAACAGGCTCCCTAACGCTTAGTAACAGCGACCTTAAGGTAAAAAAAGAACCTTTTTCTCTTCATCACGGACCGGTCTGTCCTCACAAAGTCACTATAAAGACTGTTTAGAAGCACTTTAATTAGTAACTTTCAGAGCCAATATTGCAGCACTAATCATATATGTGTCGAAATTTAAGGAGAAATTAAAGGGACAGTTTACTCAAAAATTTTCTCCCCTTTAATTTGTTCCCAATGATCCACTTTACCTGCTGGAGTGTATTAAATTGTTTACAAGTAGCTCCTTTACCCTTATATTGGCAATTTAAATTGTTAATTTAGCATGTGGTATCCCCACCTATTCTGAAAGTTTGTGGCCGCGCGTACCAAATATAGATAAGCTTTGTAAACACAGCCAGCAGAAGAAATTACACTCCCAGTGTGATAAAGCAGAGATAAGGTAATACAATGTTGATTTTCCATTGTTCTCTCAAAGTATTGGTGATTGTTTTATGGACAGATATAAGATAAAGAAGCAGGTATATGTGCACAATGTGATACAGTAATGAGATCTGATTATACCTACAAGCTCAACCTATTTTATTAGGCTGTGACTTCAAAACACAAAATCAGAGCTTTAATATAGAGAAATAAAGCTTAAAAAGCTAATTTTCATACATTTTTTACTCTGCAGTTGGTAAAAAACATAATTTATGCTTACCTGATAAATTCCTTTCTTCTGTTGTGTGATCAGTCCACGGGTCATCATTACTTCTGGGATATTATCTGCTCCCCTACAGGAAGTGCAAGAGGATTCACCCAGCAGAGTTGCTATATAGCTCCTCCCCTCTACGTCACCTCCAGTCATTCGACCAAAGACCAACGAGAAAGGAGAAGCCAAGGGTGTAGTGGTGACTGGATTATAATTTAAAAAATATTTACCTGCCTTAAAAAACAGGGCGGGCCGTGGACTGATCACACAACAGAAGAAAGGAATTTATCAGGTAAGCATAAATTATGTTTTCTTCTGTTATGTGTGATCAGTCCACGGGTCATCATTACTTCTGGGATACCAATACCAAAGCAAAAGTACACGGATGACGGGAGGGATAGGCAGGCTCATTATACAGAAGGAACCACTGCCTGAAGAACCTTTCTCCCAAAAATAGCCTCTGAAGAAGCAAAAGTGTCAAATTTGTAAAATTTGGAAAAAGTATGAAGCGAAGACCAAGTTGCAGCCTTGCAAATCTGTTCAACAGAGGCCTCATTCTTAAAGGCCCAAGTGGAAGCCACAGCTCTAGTAGAATGAGCTGTAATTCTTTCAGGAGGCTGCTGTCCAGCAGTCTCATAGGCTAAACGAATTATGCTACGAAGCCAGAAGGAGAGAGAGGTAGCCGAAGCCTTATGACCTCTCCTCTGACCAGAGTACACGACAAACAGGGAAGACGTTTGTCGAAAATCCTTAGTTGCCTGCAAGTAGAACTTGAGGGCACGAACTACATCCAGATTGTGTAGAAGACGTTCCTTCTTTGAAGAAGGATTTGGACACAAGGATGGAACAACAATCTCTTGATTGATATTCCTGTTAGTGACTACCTTAGGTAAGAACCCAGGTTTAGTACGCAGAACTACCTTGTCTGAGTGAAAGATCAGATAAGGAGAATCACAATGTAAGGCTGATAACTCAGAGACTCTTCGAGCCGAGGAAATAGCCATTAAAAATAGAACTTTCCAAGATAACAATTTTATATCAATGGAATGAAGGGGTTCAAACGGAACACCCTGTAAAACGTTAAGAACTAAGTTTAAACTCCATGGCGGAGCAACAGTTTTAAACACAGGCTTGATCCTAGCTAAAGCCTGACAAAAGGCCTGGACGTCTGGATTTTCTGACAGACGCCTGTGAAACAAGATGGACAGAGCTGAGATCTGTCCCTTTAATGAGCTAGCCGATAAACCCTTTTCTAAACCTTCTTGTAGAAAAGACAATATCCTAGGAATCCTAACCTTACTCCAGGAGTAATCTTTGGATTCACACCAGTATAGGTATTTACGCCATATCTTATGGTAAATCCTTCTGGTAACAGGCTTCCTAGCCTGTATCAGGGTATCAATAACCGACTCAGAAAAACCACGTTTTGATAAAATCAAGCGTTCAATTTCCAAGCAGTCAGCTTCAGAGAAGTTAGATTTTGATGTTTGAATGGACCCTGAATCAGAAGGTCCTGTCTTAGAGGTAGAGACCAAGGCGGACAGGATGACATGTCCATTAGATCTGCATACCAAGTCCTGCGTGGCCATGCAGGCGCTATTAGAATCACTGATGCTCTCTCCTGTTTGATTTTGGCAATCAATCGAGGAAGCAGCGGGAAGGGTGGAAACACATAAGCCATCCTGAAGTTCCAAGGTGCTGTCAAAGCATCTATCAGAACAGCTCCCGGATCCCTGGATCTGGATCCGTAGCGAGGAAGTTTGGCGTTCTGGCGAGACGCCATGAGATCTATCTCTGGTTTGCCCCAACGTCGAAGTATTTGGGCAAAGACCTCCGGATGAAGTTCCCACTCCCCCGGATGAAAAGTCTGGCGACTCAAGAAATCCGCCTCCCAGTTCTCCACTCCCGGGATGTGGATTGCTGACAGGTGGCAAGAGTGAGACTCTGCCCAGCAAATTATCTTTGATACTTCCATCATTGCTAGGGAGCTTCTTGTCCCTCCCTGATGGTTGATGTAAGCTACAGTCGTGATGTTGTCCGACTGAAACCTGATGAACCCCCGAGTTTTTAACTGGGGCCAAGCTAGAAGGGCATTGAGAACTGCTCTCAATTCCAGAATGTTTATTGGCAGGAGACCTTCCTCCTGACTCCATTGTCCCTGAGCCTTCAGAGAATTCCAGACAGCGCCCCAACCTAGTAGGCTGGCGTCTGTTGTTACAATTGTCCAGTCCGGCCTGCTGAATGGCATCCCCCTGGACAGATGTGGCCGAGAAAGCCACCATAGAAGAGAGTTTCTGGTCTCTTGATCCAGATTCAGAGTGGGGGACAAATCTGAGTAATCCCCATTCCACTGACTCAGCATGCACAATTGCAGCGGTCTGAGATGTAGGCGTGCAAAGGGTACTATGTCCATTGCTGCTACCATTAAGCCGATCACCTCCATGCATTGAGCTACTGACGGGAGTTGAATGGAATGAAGGACACGGCATGCATTTAGAAGCTTTGTTAATCTGTCTTCTGTCAGATAAATCTTCATTTCTACAGAATCTATAAGAGTCCCCAGGAATGGAACTCTTGTGAGAGGAAAGAGAGAACTCTTCTTTTCGTTCACTTTCCATCCATGCGACCTTAGGAATGCCAGAACTAACTCTGTATGAGACTTGGCAGTTTGAAAGCTTGAAGCTTGTATCAGAATGTCGTCTAGGTACGGAGCTACCGAAATTCCTCTCGGTCTTAGTACCGCCAGAAGGGCACCCAGAACCTTTGTGAAGATTCTTGGAGCCGTAGCCAATCCGAATGGAAGGGCTACAAACTGGTAATGCCTGTTTAAGAAGGCAAACCTTAGATACCGGTAATGATCTTTGTGAATCGGTACGTGAAGGTAAGCATCCTTTAAATCCACTGTGGTCATGTACTGACCCTTTTGGATCATGGGTAAGATAGTCCGAATAGTTTCCATCTTGAACGATGGAACTCTTAGGAATTTGTTTAGGATCTTTAAATCCAAGATTGGCCTGAAAGTTCCCTCTTTTTTGGGAACCACAAACAGGTTTGAGTAAAACCCTTGTCCTTGTTCCGACCGCGGAACCGGATGGATCACTCCCATTAATAATAGATCTTGTACACAGCGTAGAAACGCGTCTTTCTTTATTTGGTTTGTTGACAACCTTGACAGATGAAATCTCCCTCTTGGGGGAGAGAATTTGAAGTCTAGAAGGTATCCCTGAGATATGATCTCTAGCGCCCAGGGATCCTGGACATCTCTTGCCCAAGCCTGGGCGAAGAGAGAGAGTCTGCCCCCCACTAGATCCGGTCCCGGATCGGGGGCCCTCGGTTCATGCTGTCTTAGGGGCAGCAGCAGGTTTCCTGGCCTGCTTGCCCTTATTCCAGGACTGGTTAGGTTTCCAGCCTTGTCTGTAACGAGCAACAGCTCCTTCCTGTTTTGGTGCAGTGGAAGTTGATGCTGTTCCTGATTTGAAATTCCGAAAGGGACGAAAATTAGACTGTCTAGCCTTAGCTTTGGCTTTGTCTTGAGGTAGAGCGTGGCCCTTACCTCCTGTAATGTCAGCAATAATTTCTTTCAAACCGGGCCCAAATAAAGTTTGCCCCTTGAAAGGTATATTAAGTAATTTGGACTTAGAAGTTACATCAGCCGACCAGGATTTTAGCCACAGCGCCCTACGTGCCTGAATGGCGAATCCTGAATTCTTAGCCGTAAGTTTGGTTAAATGTACTACGGCCTCCGAAATGAATGAATTAGCTAGTTTAAGGACTCTAAGCCTGTCCGTAATGTCGTCCAGCGTAGCTGAACTAAGGTTCTCTTCCAGAGACTCAATCCAAAATGCTGCCGCAGCCGTAATCGGCGCGATGCATGCAAGGGGTTGTAATATCAAACCTTGTTGAACAAACATTTTCTTAAGGTAACCCTCTAATTTTTTATCCATAGGATCTGAAAAAGCACAGCTATCCTCCACCGGGATAGTGGTGCGCTTAGCTAAAGTAGAAACTGCTCCCTCCACCTTAGGGACCGTTTGCCATAAGTCCCGTGTGGTGGCGTCTATTGGAAACATCTTTCTAAATATTGGAGGGGGTGAGAACGGCACACCGGGTCTATCCCACTCCTTAGTAACAATTTCAGTTAATCTCTTAGGTATAGGAAAAACGTCAGTACTCGCCGGTACCGCAAAGTATTTATCCAACCTACACATTTTCTCTGGTATTGCAACAGTGTTACAATCGTTAAGAGCCGCTAAGACCTCCCCTAGTAATACACGGAGGTTTTCCAATTTAAATTTAAAATTTGAAATATCTGAATCCAATCTGCTTGGATCAGAACCGTCACCTACAGAATGAAGCTCTCCGTCCTCATGCTCTGCAAGCTGTGACTCAGTATCAGACATGGCCCTAGAATTATCAGCGCACTCTGTTCTCACCCCAGAGTGATCACGCTTGCCTCTTAGTTCTGGTAATTTAGCCAAAACTTCAGTCATGACAGTAGCCATATCTTGTAATGTTATCTGTAATGGCTGCCCAGATGTACTAGGCGCCATAATATCACGCACCTCCCGGGCGGGAGATGCAGGTACTGACACGTGAGGCGAGTTAGTCGGCATAACTCTCCCCTCGCTGTTTGGTGAAATTTGTTCAATTTGTACAGATTGGCTTTTATTTAAAGTAGCATCAATACAGTTAGTACATAAATTTCTATTGGGCTCCACCTTGGCATTGGAACAAATGACACAGGTATCTTCCTCTGAATCAGACATGTTTAACACACTAGCAATAAACATGCAACTCGGTTACAATCTTATTTAACAAAAACGTACTGTGCCTCAAGAAGCACTAAACGATTAAATGACAGTTGAAATAATGAACTGAAAAACAGTTATAGCATCACTCTTTAAAAACAACACAACTTTTTAGCAAAGGTTTGTTCCCATTAGTAAAGTAACACTAAATAAATTTTAAACATAAAAATTACAGAGCAACGTTTTAAATCACAGTCACTATATAAGTCTCACAGCTCTGCTGAGAGAATCTACCTCCCTTCAAAGAAGTTTGAAGACCCCTGAGTTCTGTTAGAGATGAACCGGATCATGCAGAAAATACAACAGTAACTGACTGGAAATTTTTGATGCGTAGCAAAGAGCGCCAAAAACGGCCCCTCCCTCTCACACACAGCAGTGAGAGAGAAACGAAACTGTCATAATTAAAACAAGCAAACTGCCAAGTGGAAAAATAATGCCCAAATATTTATTCACTCAGTACCTCATTAATGCAAACGATTCTACATTCCAGCAAAAACGTTTAACATAAAAAATACCTATTAAAAGGTTTAATGTACTTTTACAGAGTAATTCCGGTGAAATACCATCCCCAGAATACTAAAGTGTAGAGTATACATACATGTTCATTATAACGGTATGGCAGGATTTTCTCATCAATTCCATTCAGAAAATAAAAACTGCTACATACCTCAATGCAGATTCAACTGCCCGCTGTCCCCTGATCTGAAGTTTTTACCTCCCTCAGATGGCCGAGAAACAGCAATATGATCTTAACTACTCCGGTTGAAATCATAAGAAAAACTCTGGTAGATTCTTCTTCAAACTTTGCCAGAGAGGTAATAACACGCTCCGGTGCTATTGTAAAATAACAAACTTTTGATTGAAGTTCTAAAAACTAAGTATAATCACCATAGTCCTCTCACACCTCCTATCTAGTCTTTGGGTGCAAGAGAATGACTGGGGGTGACGTAGAGGGGAGGAGCTATATAGCAACTCTGCTGGGTGAATCCTCTTGCACTTCCTGTAGGGGAGCAGATAATATCCCAGAAGTAATGATGACCCGTGGACTGATCACACATAACAGAAGAAAAAGCAATTGTAAGCACATTAAGGGAAAACTATTTTACAGTATAATGTCCCTTTAAGACTCAAAGAAACACTTGGGAATTTATAAACACTTGGAAATACAACTTTTTTTCATTTTTTCACTCCTTTTTAATTTTTTATTCTTTTATATATAAATGGCATTTTGATATATAGATTTTTTTTACCACTTGGTCCCATAGGAATAGTGTGTTATGTGGTCAAGGAAAATAAAATAAAATATATATTGTGAAAGCATAACGAACTACTGAATGTTTGTATGTATCATCATTAGTGCTAACAATTTTTAATCTAGGATCCATATTTTATTTATTTTTTATTATATTTTGAATATTTAGTAATAAATTATTTATATGAACATAAACTGGATCTGTGTATTAACTGTTATTGGTGTACCTAGGATAACCTAACATTTGTGTATTTTAAGCCTTATCAAACGTTTTTAACACAAGCTAGAAGAAATACCATTTTTTAATAAACATACTACACACATACTTATTCCACATTGAGTCCCTCAGTGGGTCCTTCAATAGCTCATCAGCGCTATCCCTATCACCGGCTTGTTTTACAATGTTTTCTTCTCTTGCTAGCTTTGGTATTGACTTAACAGTACTGTACTATTATAGTTTTATGAGTATTTAGGAAAAAAACAGTTTTAACTTACCAGTAATCTTCACACTCAAAGTAGAACCATATAAATGCCCAGCCTACTGGGCACACGTGTTTGTACAGTGTGTGTGTAAGTGATTGAAGGATGCGCATGCGTGCAGCTTACTGCATTATAAAAAAGTAGAACCATATAAATACTGTGTGTTTGTACAAGTGTTTGTACAGTGTGTGTGTGTGTAAGTGATTGAAGGATGCGCATGAGTGCAGTTTACTGCTTTACAAAAAAACATATAAATGCCAAGCCTACTGGGTACAGTGTGTGTGTAAGTGATTGAAGGATGCGCATGCGTGCAGCTTACTGCATTATAAAAAAGTAGAACCATATAAATACTGTGTGTTTGTACAAGTGTTTGTACAGTGTGTGTGTGTGTGTAAGTGATTGAAGGATGCGCATGAGTGCAGTTTACTGCTTTACAAAAAAACATATAAATGCCAAGCCTACTGGGTACAGTGTGTGTGTAAGTGATTGAAGGATGCGTATGCGTGCAGCTTACTGCATTTTAAAAAAGGCACAACATTTTAGATAGAGCATTTAACAATAATAATAAAAAAAAATCCAATTGACTTTTATTTTGAAATTGACTTTGTTAGTTTTGTACACTTTGTGCATAGTGCATAGCAAGGAAGGCTCAGGAGAGTGTGCTATGTGGGAACAGTGCTTTTAATAATGTTACACATTGCGCAAACGCTAATGCCATTTAGCCTTCAAAAATGATAAAAACTGTTGCTATATAGTGCTCTAGTCTAGACACATGCATGTTCTTCAGCATACCTACCTGCTTATCAACAAAGACTACCAAGAGAACATTTGATAATAGAAATAAATTGAAAATCTTTTTAAAATTGTACACTCTATCTGAATCGTAAAAAAAAACACCTTTTGGATTTCATGTCCTTTTAAACATTATCACTGAGGCAGTGGTCAGTTTTAAAGAAGGATTAAATACAATAGTAATGCATAATCAACAAGTGCAAAATAAAAAGAGACAATGCAATAGCACTTACGCTGAATTTTAAATAAACATATTTTCTTCAGACAAATTTCAAATTTTAGTTCAATTTGCCACCCCCTGTATCATGTGACAGCCATCAGGCAATCACATATTCGTATACACTGTGAACTCTTGCACATGCTCAGCAGTAGCTTGAGCCTCAGAAATTAGGTATATAAAAAGAAGGTTTGATAATTGAAGTAAATTGCAAAGTTGTTTAAAACTGTGTGCTCTATCTGAATTATAAAAGTTTAATTATGACTTTTGTGTCCATTTAAAAGAAGCAATTTTGCAAGAGATCAGTGAATAAGTATCAACAGACATTCAAATATTTAACAGTGTTTAAACCAGATCTGTTTTGATTTTAAATCAAAACACCAACACATTTATTCCATGAATATTATGTTCACGAAAACAACTAGCAGTGACAGCTGCTACACAGATTACCATAAATATTGCTTAACCCTTTAAGTGCTAAGCACTTTCCCACCTGGGTGAAAAGCTGATTTGAGTTTTTTTTTCTTTTAAATATATATATTTTTTTTTAACTTTTTTTTTTCTCAGATCCCCCAAGGTGATTACCTTTCCAATGGTGGGTCTTGGGGGTCTGTAGCTGCTTAGATGCCTGAGATACAGGCTTCTAAGCAGCATGCCCCCTTTCCCTATACTTATTGTAATATTTCAATAAAGTTGCGCTGTGACGTCATCACGTCAATGTGCATGATGTCACCACGCAAAACGTGAAGCCCCGGCGAAGCCTGTCACTATACAGGCCCAATCCCCGGGGTAGGAGCGGGTGGGAGCCCCCATATCTCCCTCAAGGTGGGGGATTGCTAGTGACGGCTCTGAGCCGTGGTTAGCACCTGGCTGAGACAATGACTCAGAGCCGTTGTTAGCACTCAAGGGGTTAAATTACTAAACAGTATAGTGCAAACATTTTGTTTTAAAGTATGGTAGGAACACTGAGCATTTAGGACTTTGTTACGTTTTTTTAACTACTTTTTATATTAGTTACCACTAATATTCCTTTGCCAAGTTTGGTCAAATAACAAACCAGCTGACGCAAGTCTTATGAACTCTGTAAATAGACATGTTTCTTCTTTATTAGGGAAAACAGCTTGAATTAAAAATAAATGCCCACTTTATATGTTTATTATTTTTGCATTTTTTTGTAATTAGGTCATGATGCTTCAATATAATACAGAGTATTGGATGTACAGTAAGCAACATTCTACAAACCCTTTTTCGAGATTCCTAAATATTTTTTGAGAATTTAAAATTTAAATTTTTTTTGTCTAAAACATGCCAGCTTTTGCAATTTTTTTTTTTTTGCTAATGCCTCTCAACGTTATGCAGAATTCTCCATCTATGACAAAAATATAATTGTATTGGCCACCAATACTTACCCTGACATCACTATTTTGGGAATTCTTCAAGAAGACATCATTGACTAATTAAAAAGAGCAGTAAAGTCAAAACGAAACATCTCATGAATCCGATATGCAATTTTAAACAAATTAGCAATTAATTGTTATAATCTAATTAACTTTGTACTTGTGGTATCCTTTGTTGAAGAGTAAAGCTATGTAGGCTGATAAGATCTTATGAGTGTGCATGTGTTTTTATCATTCTATGGCAGCAGTATTTGCAACTATATATATATAACATTTCTATAAACATTGTTGTGAATACTGCTGTAAAATGGCTTAAGATACATGAACGCTCCTGAGCTCAACTAGGATCACTTTAACATAGAAAGTCAAGAGAACCAAGCAAAATTAATAATGGAAGTAAAATTTGCTCTATCCAATCCATTTAGGGTTAAGTTTGACTTTGCTGACCCTTTAAAGGACCAGTAAACACAGCAGCTTTGCATAATCAACAAATGCACGTAAAAAGACAATGCATTAGCACTCAGTCTGAACTTCAAGTGAGTAGATTTTTTTTCTGACAAATTTCTCCTCCTTTATCATGTGACAGCCATCAGCCAATCACAAATGCATATACGTATAATTCTGTGAATTGTTGCACATGCTCAGTAGGAGCTGGTGACGTAGGAAATAAATAAATATAAAAAGTCTGTGCACATTTTGTTAATGGTAGTAAATTGGAAAGTTGTTTAAAATTGCATGATCTGTCTGGGCGGAGCTTGGCCGTACTGTGTAATGGCCGCACACTAGTTAGCTCCGAGGCCTCAAACCCACGGGACCGGCAACCGCAATAGCATCAGCGGGTTCAGAGTCACACAAGCAGGAGCTAAGGGCGGCACAACCAACAGGGGACCAACGGACCAGAGGGCAAAGCCATTCGGAGCAGTATCTGGGCACCATCCGTCCATGCGCAACAGTTAGGCCTGAACACCGGCCTGGAGTAAGGGCTGTTAGTAGAAGATAATAGAGACGCAGCATAACGCTACGCAGCCCCTTGGTACAACTCCGCATCGGACCAAGGTACAGTTAAACTAGGAGTAGTTGCTGGGGGCTAAAAGGAGCTAATTAATTTGAACCAGAGCCACAATTTTTAAACGAGAGAAAGGAAGAAAAGACATTTAAAGGGGCACACACACAAAAACCCCAGACATGTTAGAACAGGGAAAAGACAGGAACAATAAACAAGTATAACCCCCAACATCAAGAGTCTCCCTAAGAAAATATAAAAACACAATGCAATCCCTCTCAAACCAAGAAAAAGACCAAAATAAACAGACAACAGAGGTGTATAAAATAAAGAGGGCACTATAACATAAAAACTCAACCTAAGTGCGTCACATAAACATTGGGGGAAAATAGAGTCAGAAGCATAACGCATAGTGTGCATCAATAACCAACACAGACAACAAGTGCAAACAACAGCATAAGAGAAAGCCTAAAAAAGATCTCTACAACACTGATACCTTGTCTGGTGAACAACACAGATAAAAGCTTACAGCTGCCTAAACTTCTATAAATAACCGCTGCACATACACCAGGTAAAAGAAAAGGCCTGGCAGGACATTAAAGCATTGATTTTGACATGTCACACATTGGAGGGCATGCCAGCAAAGAAAAACCCAAAAATTGAAGCACTAAATAAAGCCAAAAAAATAAATCAATATCTCACACCACTTGAGAATACGCCTCAAAAGTCTGATCAGGAGGACACCCAGCAAAAGGCTCAAACAAAGATGGATACGAAAGTATGCACTAACCCACACACTACCGCAGAAATAACAAAGGCAGATTTGCAACTTCTGGCGACTAAAGAGGACATAAAAAATGCTATGTCAGATATGAAAGAGATGTTTTCAGAAATTAAAAAAGACATTAAAAAAATAGATAAAAGAGTCAATACCCTAGAAGAGAGTCATGAACTGTCAATGCAAGACATACAACATTTATTGCAGCTCACATATAACCAAGAGGAAGTGATTAATAACTTGATGGAAAAAGTAGAAGACCTTGACAATAGAGGCCGCAGGAATAACCTTAGGGTCAGAGGAGTGCCTGAATCAGTACAACCTGCAGCAATACAGGGGCATTTACAAGCACTATTCTGGACTATACTAGGAACCAGTAACGCGCCAGACATCATAATGGAAAGGGCGCATAGGGCCCTAAGAGCAAAACCGCCTGCAAAAGCTCCCCCAAGGGACACAATAATAAAAATTTTGAATTACCTGGACAAAGAGGAAATATTAAAGCACGCCATACAGAAACAACAGATAACACACGCTGGATTCCCCATCCAAATTTTCACAGACCTTAGTCCTACCACATTGCAAAAGAGAAGGGAGCTGCAATATATAACTACAGTCCTAAGATCGCAGAGAATATCCTACAGATGGGGGTTCCCAGTGAGTATATAACAGCAACACGCGAAGACAAAACCGCCACGTTCCGGGGACCAGATGACCTATCCTCTTTCTGTGAAACTCTGCAAATACAAATCACACAACCTACAGAACCCCTCGGCCAGTCAAGACCCAAGCCTTATGCATAAAGAAGAAAAGAAGATCAAGCTTCAAATCTCCTGCAGTTGGGAGAACAAGACCTAAATGAAAATGCTAAACGAGGACATAGCAGATCGCTTAGCCCAAAGGAGAGATAAGATGGAGCTCAAAAGACCAGGCTCACTCAAATCAAGACAGATGAGTATTATATCTTTCCTAGTTATCATGCAGACAAAGGTGCCAACCTGCTGGCGCCTAAGAAAACATAGACAATTTTTACTTACAATTGATAAAGAAATGCATAGCTGGAACAACTAAAACAGAGGCTAGGAAAGAAACTTTTGTTCTCATAGTGTGTCATGATGGACTTAATATGATAACAATTGCATTAGCATCAAGATTTTTGGAGCTGGGACTGGATGTAGCAGAGCCTAGGTTGGGCACAGTAGCTCCTGTAATATATGTAAAGTAAAGTTAATTTGTTTAAAGAATCCGTTGTTTAATATGTAAATGATATTTATGTTTGATAGTCCAAAGGTTGCCGTCTCAGAGGTGAAAGGTCCTTACCTTCTGGAACAGTTCTAGATTAGTCTTAAAGTTTTTATTATTAAAACACAGATAAACTGCGCATAATAGTGTAGCAGTGCCTACCTTTTTGTTTTACCTATTTCTCTCTTCTTTTTTCTTTATTACTCAAAACTGAACAAGGCATAAAACTCTTGTGTTGCCTTGATTATTAACCTACATAGTTTTTTTTTTATCCTTCCTCTTACCCTTTCCCTACTGAGTCCTCTCCCACAAAGAGAAACAAGAAGTGTTACAACCACAGAGGCAGTGGACTCCAGTGATCCAGATAGCTCATAGCGGTAAAGTAGCCTACTATCACACACTCACTCCACAACATCTGAGCTAAACATGCACAAGCACATAGCTAGGCATACAGTGAATATTATCACTATAAATGTAAAAGGTTTTAATATCCCCCAAAAGAGGTCAATGATCCTAAATGACCTATATAAACAAAAGGGTGCAATCATTCTCCTACAGGAGACGCACTATAAAAAAGGTAAGGAACCAAAATGGAACCATCACAGATACACTACTGCACACTTTTCATCTAGCCCGACAGGGCATGGAGGAACAGGTATACTGATCAGGCACGACATACCTTTAAAGATCTTAAACATTGAAAAGGACACAGATGGGAGATTTTTTATATTAACGGGCTTATTACATGGTAGGCCAATCACTTTAGCAAACGCATATTTCCCAAACAAACAACAATTGGCATTTATGCGTAGACTATCAGCATCAATCCTGGAAAACAACAAAGGCACATTGATAGTGGGAGGCGATTTTAATGTCCCACTCAATCCAGAAGTAGATACATCAGAGGGAGTCACGAGCATAGCTAAGAAATACATAAGGGGCATAAACCATCAAATACAATCCTTAAATCTACATGACGCATGGCGTACCATGCACCCAACTGTCAGAGACTACTCTTTCTTTTCTCACCCACACAAAGTGTACTCTCGTATTGACTATATTCTAACAGACTCAATAGGACTAGCCCTGATAGATAGCATATCCATCTTGCCTATCACATGGTCGGACCACGCTCCTATTTTGTGTCAAATCGCTTGGCCAGACTGCCCAATTACCCCATATATATGGAGATTAGACAATAACTTATTAGAAAACCCATTGATAATGCAAAACATAGAGAAATCTCTGGTCGAGTATTTTCAATTAAACACTCAACCCGATATAGCATGGACGCACATATGGGAGGCCCATAAATGTGTCCTAAGGGGCGATATGCTGAAACACAAAGCAAATTTAATAAAACAAAACAGATACAAATATGAATCCCTTCTAAAAAATCTACAACAGTTAGAGAAAGCCCACAAGAAAGACCCAAAAAGTGTAGACATACTAAGAGACCTCACGCAAACAAGGAAAGAACTCAACGCGTTCCTTCATCAGGAACAGCAAAAGAGAGCAATGCTTCTGCAACAGAAGTACTACGATCAGGGAAATAAGGCTGGCAAGTTATTAGTTAGAGCCCTAAAACGCAAACAGCTCAAGACACACATACATCATCTCAAAAACAGATCAGGTCAGCTAAAGCATGATGGTGTATCGATAGCAGAAGAATTCCGCACATATTATTCGGCACTGTATAACATATCATCAACTAACAGTGGTCCAGACAGCATAGAAAATAAACAAATAGCCATAGAGGAATATCCAGAAAAAGTTACATTGCCCAAACTAAATGAAGAACAGTCGCGAAAACTGGAAGCACCAATTACAGTTGTAGAGATACTGGCCGCAATAAAGTCACTACCCTCAGGGAAAAGTCCGGGTCCCGATGGCTTTAGTACCAAATATTACAAAAAGTTTGCCCCAATATTAGCACCCAAGATGGCACAAATGTTTGCTTCCCTGGAAGCAACAGGCGGCTTCCCTAGAGAGATGCTGGAGGCATACATTACTGTCCTCCCGAAACCGGGCAGATCCCCGGATAGGCCTGAAAACTTCAGGCCCATATCCCTCCTGAATGTGGACATTAAGATATTCGCCAGAATTATGGCGGATAGATTGAATGTTGTTCTCCCATCTTTAATAACATCAGATCAGGTCGGCTTCATCCCGGGTAGGGAGGCTAGGGATAATACCCTGAAAGTCATACAACTAATGAGCCTAGCGCGAAACACCCACCAAGAAATGGCATTGGTCTCGTCCGACGCCAAAAAGGCTTTTGACAGGGTGGATTGGGATTTTCTCAAGGCCACTCTGCGGGGCATGAATATTGGAGAGGGTTTCATTAGAAAAGCTTTTTCACTATATACAGACCCAACAGCCAAAGTTAAAACTAACACAGTTCTATCAAGTAATATCGATAAGTTCATTTGGAATGGGGTGCGCCCCAGAGTGTCTAGAAAAATTATTTACCTACCTAGGGAGAGAGGAGGCTTGGGGTTACCCGATATGCAAACATACAGATTGGCAGCTCTGCTGCAGAGAATTATAGATTGGAGTCATAACTCTAGTAATAAACAATGGGTACAACTAGACAGAGAGGTACTAAAGTTAGAAAATGTAGGATGTATGGCATGGTTGCACCCGTCACATAGACCAGAAGCTATTCAAGATTTTCCTCTATTAAAATAACTTTTTACCCAGTGGGACGCGACAACTAGCACAAACACACATCATATCAAGGCCCTCTCCTCTAACTCCACTAATACATAACCCAGAATTGCCCTTCATACCATCACTCAAAGCGGACGCCCCAAACTTTTTACAATTGAAAGACTGCACACTGAAGTGCATAGCCCCAAAGGGAAAACTAATACCCCAGCAAGATTAGACAGATAAATTTGGCGATAACCCAATGAATTGGTACACCTGTGCTCAAACGGCCCATTTCATAGCCACACATAAGCAACAGCAAGACATGGCACGCCAGCTAACGCTATTTGAGACACTTTGCACAGCAACTAATTATCCAAGGCACACCTTATCATCCCTATACAAGATTCTCACAACTGATTCATTAAACACACTCCCAACCTATTGCTATAAATGGTCCACAGAGCTAGGCCTAAACATCACCCACAAAGAGTGGTTAGGTATATTCAGTAATCACAAAAAAAGCCTCTGTGTCAGCGAAAACACAAGAGATGAACTATAAATTTTTATCAAGATGGTACCTCACTCCATCGCGACTTAGACATTGAGGCTTGGAAGGCACAGGTTGAGAGCATGCTTGTCCTTGAGAGATGCCACTTCCTTAGGACGAATAATCTAGAAAAACATGAATACATGATGATGAGGTGGAATGCAAATGATGAGTGTGTCATTACCCTTGCACTTTATACAGACATACATTGATGTCAAGGGACAGGCTAGCTGATATACAATCCCAAAGAGTCTATGATGGGATCACCGGAGTCCGTAGTAATAGACACGCAAAGCGTCATACAATCATTCCACTGCACAACCATAGTGCAGGGCATCCAAACCCTAATTTGCCAAACCCAACTTGTAACAACGTAACAGAGGTACACAACACCCTTCCTTTCCCTTTTACCCCTTCCCAAACCTTTTTCCTTTTTCTAACTTTATTTTTAATAAGATAATTTTGTCGTTAGAAATCTAATGTTAACAATTTTTTGATAGTATGTTCCTGGGTTCCCAGTTACAATGTTTCTATTGCTATAAACATAACATTGAAAACGGAAAATGTAGAACTAATCATAGCAGAAAGACATCAATAGGGGCTGACAAAGTTAGCTCTAAGACTTTTCATTACAGGGTTAATCAAGGCTGAGACATACTTGGCCGTGAACCCCACATTATTGCACTTTTTCCTATTTTTTCATTATGTTTCCATTAAAATATATTTTGTAAGGGTACCTACTGTAAACCCATATTTGCAATCAAGATGTCTGTGAAACTTATATATTTCAATAAAGTTCTTTGGAGAAAAAAAAAATTAAAAAAAAATTGCATGATCTATCTGAATAATGAAAGTTTAATTTTGACTTGAGTGTCCCTTTAAGAAATGTTATTCCATACATAGCTATTTCATATGCAAATTATATGTAGGCAGCAATTAACGCACCAAAAACACAATATGCAATATCTGAGTCTTCAAAAGAGCTAACCTGTGTTTTTCCTATTAATCACTATATTGGATTCTGGTAGCACTTGTTAAAATCTCATGATGCTTGTCTGGAAGAAGGTGGATTAGGTTGCATTAAGGGAGATAAGTGAAGTGCAAGTACTTTGTGGGGTTAGGTAAGAAAATATATATGACCCAAGACCCCTCAACACCCTCTGCCCCCCTTTTTCTATTGTTTATAAAATTGCACTTCTCCCACGCTCCTTAGGTTGGCCAATAAGTAAAATACAGTATGTACCCTGCAAATGGCTAGTTAATGCATCTTTTTTTGTAGAAAAAAACCTAGATATACTCCTAGAAGATCCTTGTTGTTCCTTCAACAAACAATACCAAGAGAACAAAAAATCTTATAAGAGAAGTCAGTTCTCGTCACAGAAAATGTGGCAAGCCAAGTGGCATTATTAAGTAGCCAGGTGGGGACAGTGTAATACTACACATTCAAATATTTTACTTAAAGGGATATTAAACAGTGCTCCTTCGGTTATGAAAACAAATATGTCAAATCAAAGTAAACCTACAAAAGGAACAGATTGTGTAAAAGACAGCAAACAACTTTTTTCTTACATAATGAGCACTTAGAAATCCTCAGTTTAGCCCCTGCCCCCAGTGTGATATGGGAGCTGACATCTTTGAAATTTAGGTTACCTTTGGACTGATCTAGGCATGAGCAAGTCTGACTCCCTGTTCTCTAGTGTATTCACTTGATAGTAACAAGTCTAGAAGTTTTATGACATCAGGTTAGATAAAATCTTTCCGCAGAGGCCCCCTCATCCTTGCAGGGCTGTGTGTTATGCATGATACACTCATGTGGAGTAGTTGATACCTGGATCAGCTACCCATCAGAGGTGGTATTGTGGTCTCAGCATTGCCAAAGTTACTCTGAACTGTTCTTTGTTTGTGTAACATCTGTGTTCAGGAATGTTGTGGTCTCAAGACCCTGCTCCCTCCCCAATTCTCTTGATACTGTGAGTTAAGGCTGGCTATGAATGGTTGACTGATTGTAAAGGCGGGGGCCTTGACAAGACAAAGGAAATCTGAAGTTATAACTGAATGGTACAGAGAAAATATTCAAAACTTATCTGGGACCAGAAGTGCCAACAACTGATGCAGGTTCTCCACATAGCTCAAGAAACTTGGTAATAAGCTTAGATAGTGTGCTATGTCCCATTTTATTTTGAAGAACTATATATTTGCACATATATGTTATTTTTGAATGTTTTAATAATTTGGCACTGTGTAAGCTGTATTGGTATTTTTGTTATTAAACATATAGAAAATCTAATTCTGTCTTTGGGCTCTAATATCTGAATTCACACTCTGAAGAGACGAGGTTAAAGGCATATTACCTAATTGTTAATTTGCGTGAGTTATTGGGGATTTCCAAGACACCCCTTTTTTCAAAGTTCTTGGTGGTGGCAGCAAGTGTTAAACTGGGGTTGTGTGGCCAGCATTTGGGGGTTAATTTGGTGTTCCTTTAAAAGTCCTTTATAGAGATAAAGGTTTTAGGGAACCAGAGGCTTTGTGCTAATAACCCCTTCATGCACAGACCCTCCCCATTGTGACGGTTGAGTGGAAAGGCTTAATCATCACACTGTGACAGGAAATAAAGGACACTGCACAAATGTAGGAAAAATAAAAATAAAAAGGTAAAATCCATTTAAGTAGATGAATAATACATACTGCAATTACTTCTATTAAGTAAGTATAAGACACAGCTTAGTGCTTTTTTTATTACAACAATGAAACAGTTTAATATCCCTTTAAGCTATCCCAAGCACAAATTAATTACATAATTTAACATAAATTGGTTTAATGAGAATTTGCACAATAAATATTGAAAAGATTATAGTAACAAAGTTTAGCTTACGGGGACAGTCTAGTCAAAATTAAACTTTCAAGATTCAGGTAGAGCATGCAATTTTTCAACAACTTTCCCATTCACTTTTATCATCAAATTTGCTTTGTTCGCTTGGTATTCTTTGTTGAAAGCCTAGGCAGGCCCATATGCTAATTTCTAAGCCCTTGAAGGTCGCCTTTTATCTGAATGCATTTAACAGTTTTTCACGGCTACAGGGCGTTAGTTCATGTGTTTCATATAAATAACATTGTGCTCACGAAGAGAGGAAGAGAATGGAAGGATCAGATCCTCCTGAGTATACACTAATAGCACTCCAGAGTCCAGAAAGGTGACACACAGTGATTTTACAGTGGAATTCACTTAATAGGCAGTAGTCCCTTTATACCCTTAGTAGTGCCATTGGTATCTCTTCTCTAATAAACATTGTGCTCACGCCTGTGGAGTTACTTATGAGAGGGAAATGGCAAAAATTAGTGTAACTATCTTTATTGCTATATTCGCTTAATTGCGATGGTCGGAAACCAAACCTGCAATATCTTCGAGGTATTAAATTGCTTCTTTCTCTTGATATCCTTTGTTGAAGGAGCAGCTATGCACTAATGGGAGCTAGATGAATGCATTGAGTAAGCAAATGACAAGAGGCATATATGTGAAACCACAAATCGACAGCTAGCTCCCAATGGTGCATTGCTGCTCCATAGCCTACCGAGGTATGTTTTCAACAAAGGATACAAAGAGATTAAAGCAAATTAGAAAAAAGAAGTACATTTGTTGTATCTGAATCATAAAAGGTTTATTCTAAGATTACTCTCAGAGGGTCAGTAAAATCAGCCAGGTGGTGTGCCCAATAAAGAGCTCCTGGGGAGAATGCAGGAAGTAAAATGGAACATTATTAAAAAATGAATACTGAATCTAAACCATGAAAGTTTAATACTGATTTAACTGTCCCTTTAACTGCTGCTCCTTCAGTTACATAGTAGATTTTCTTTAGCACAATGTACATTATTGAGCAGATGTGGGAGTTTTTAGATTATTTTTCATATTAAAGCTTTTACTAAAACATGCTCTAAAATGCAGAGAATAGATATTTTAGTCTTCATAAAGAAGCATTAAAGGGACATTCAAGTCAAAAATAAACTTTCATGATTCAGATAGAGCATGTAATTATAAACAACTTTCCAATTTACTTCCATTAACCAAATGTGTCTTTTTATATTTACACTTTTTGAATCACCAGCTCCTACTGAGCATGTGCAAGAATTCACAGAATATACATATATACTTTTGTGATAGGCTGATGGCTGTCCCATGATAAAGGAGGAGTGGAAATAGACATAACTTTGAAATTTGTCAGAAGAAAATGTACTACTCATTCGAAGATTAAACTAAGTGCTGTTGCATTGTCTTTTTATCATGCATTTTTTGATTATACAAATCTACTGTATTTACTGATCCTTTAAAGTCACCAAATTTCTAGCTTGCAAATGAATGAGCACCAGCACAATTTAAACATACTGAAAATATTGTTTGCATGACAAAGGTGAAATTTAAAACTAACATGAAGAGTTTCTCTATACACAGCAGTTCCATAGTACCGAATCTCACTATCAGATAAGGAACACACTTCTGTTGGTGGACATGCCCCACAGCATAACACTACAAAATCATTAGTTTCAGTACTGGAAAATCTTTCTTTAAATAATAAATAACTGTTATGCTTTTAAATGCCCTTTTTAGGAGGAAAAAAAAAACCAACATGTCCTTTTAAAGGGCCATAATACCCAAATGTTTAAACACTTGAAACTGATGCAGCATGGCTGTAAAAAGCTGACTAGAAAATATCACCTGAACATCTCAATGTAAAATAGAAAGATATTTTACCTCAAAAGTTTCTCAGTAGCCACATTGCAAAGGACTTCTAAGCAGCATATCAGTATGTCTGTCCCGGGACAGCAGAAGGAGCGAGCATTCGTGCACTCTCATGTTATTTCCCTATTCAGTTTAAAGGAAGTTTGCTATGAAATCTCATGAGAGTTAAGCGAAATCTCATGAGATCACAGTAAAAGAGTTCATGATCTCAGCACTGCTGATTGGCTGCTGTTCATTTCTTCATTTTTTTTTTACCTGCAGCTGGGCTGCAGCTGAGTATAACTTTTTACACAGAACTTATTCTGCTGAGCTGAGAAGATTGTGAGGTTAAATATCTTCCTTTTTTACATAGAGATGCTCAGGTGATATTTTCCTGTCAGCTTTTTACAGTTATACTGCATCCGTTTCAAGTGATTTAGCATATGAGTATTATGTCCCTTTAAGTAACCCACACAAACACACATTTTAGCATCTACCCTGCCATTGACCAGGAAGCTTACAAGTGAAAAAACATTAACAAAAAAAATTAAGTTTTTTTTATATGAATTTCCATTTTCACCAAACTGAAGAAGTAAAAGAATAATTAGAATGTTAGAATAATTAAAAAAAATAATAGTGTTGTGTTTCCCAGGGTGGGTGTGGATTTCCACAAGCAGACAGCGTTTATTTTTAGAAACAGGGTAAGGAATAAAAGGATGTGCTGTATTCTGTCAGCATATTATGCAGCTTTGCTCACAGCTTATAGTAAAAATCAGTGAAGCATTTTCTTCAGAGGAAGTGCACAGCACTGCTTACATTTGCACAAGCATTCATTTATTTATATATTTATAAGTGATCTTAAAGATTTCAAAATAACTAATGACCCCTTTAAAGACATTTGGAGACCTAATTGCTTCAATCTCCAAACAAGTTTCCCTCATATCTAATGATTTTGCAAAAATGTAAAAAATCAATATGGCTTCCATCTCATCCTCTCTCTCTTCAGCCAAGAGGAAACCACAATGTTAGAGCAGAATATCAGTGGCAGTAATTACTTATAATGTTAAAAGAATTTAAATGGAAATATTTAAAAGATAAAGCAAAGGTTTGATTTTTTTTTTCTTTTCAGTTATGGAGCTATCTGTATTTCTTACATTTGTAGTACATTAAAAATGGAAAAGAAATGGAAGGCAATTAAACACAATGGACTCCATATTTAAATAAAGACTTTAAGTGTGTGCCTTTTATTATATGAGCAAATGTGGCACTAAACTACATAAATATACGTACAACCCATGAGGTAGATAAAGAAACAAGGAAATATATAACCAAACAATCTAGCGAACCACAGACTAATAGAGAATGAACATCTTATAATTTGGATATATTTGCCCATTCTTTTAAAAATATCTTCTATTTGCCACTATATCAGTATCTTAAATGTTAAGAAATATATAGATTTTGGATCCTATTCAGCACACTGCATTGCTCTTATAAGCAATAACACACACACATATATACATTATACATATACACAGACACGCACATACACTGTGCCACTGTAAATAACTGTTTAAAAAATAAAAAAAAGTTACCATTTCATTTACAATTAGACGCAGATTTTAAGCACTCCATGGAGAAAGAAGGGCTGACATTGATTGGACCATAATTAAAACAGCATGGAGGTTTCACAGAGAGAACCTTTACAATGGCAAAAAAATCCTGTGAAAATAAATGCTATATTTGGGCACATTCTTAGTAAAAAAAATAAAGGAGAACGATAGCTGTCTTTTTTTTTTATGTGTGTGACCCAGTGATACACAAACTGTACAGCACAGTTGGAAAGCTAGCATTAGCAATTATGTTTGGTTTCATATGAAAAAAAAATCCTAATTAGCATTTCAAAATCTCAGAAATCCTGTAAGCCATATTGTCAGAAGTAGCTGTGGGTGTAGTTACATTTGGCATGTGTGAAGATGTTAGTATATCCTAACAAATATGAAGACCTCGAAATCTAGCAATACTATGTTTTGACATATACACTATAAAATATTTACTAACACCCATATGATATAAATCTTTAACAGGATGTTACATACATGTGTCCTGCTGACTACACATTGCAGCTTTTATTTGATAAAAATAAAGGCAAACAAAAAAAATCACAATCACTATCTGAGGGAAAGAGAAAAATGACAGAAAAATAATTGGATTTTAAAGGGACGGTAAAAGCAACATTTAAATTCCTTGTAGTATACTTTCATTATTTATCTTGTCAGCTTTTTCTGTTATTTAACTATTAACCCCTTAATGACCGCAGCACTTTTCCATTTTCTGTCCGTTTGGGACCAAGGCTATTTTTACATTTCTGCGGTGTTTGTGTTTAGCTGTAATTTTCCTCTTACTCATTTACTGTACCCACATATATTATATACCGTTTTTATCGCCATTAAGTGGACTTTCTAAAGATACCATTATTTTCATCATATCTTATAATTTACTATAAAAAAATTATATAATATGAGGAAAAAATGGAAAAAAACACACTTTTTCTAACTTTGACCCCCAAAATCTGTTACACATCTACAACCACCAAAAAACACCCATGCTAAATAGTTTCTAAATTTTGTCCTGAGTTTAGAAATACCCAATGTTTACATGTTCTTTGCTTTTTTTGCAAGTTATAGGGCCATAAATACAAGTAGCACTTTGCTATTTCCAAATCCCTTTTTTTCAAAATTAGCGCTAGTTACATTGGAACACTGATATCTTTCAGGAATCCCTGAATATCCCTTAACATGTATATATTGTTTTTTAGAAGACACCCCAAAGTATTGATCTAGGCCCATTTTGGTATATTTCATGCCACCATTTCACCGCCAAATGCAATCAAATAAAGAAAATCATTCACTTTTTCACAATTTTTTTCACAAACTTTAGGTTTCTCACTGAAATTATTTACAAACAACTTGTGCAATTATGGCATAAATGGTTGTAAATTATTCTCTGGGATCCCCTTTGCTCAGAAATAGCAGACATGTATGGCTTTTGTTGTTGCTTTTTGGTAATTAGGACGCTAAATGCCACTGCGCACCACACGTGTATTATGCCCAGCAGTGAAGGGGTTAATTAGGGAGCATGTAGGGAGCTTCTAGGGTTAATTTTAGCTTTAGTGTAGTGTAGTAGACAACCCAAAGTATTTATCTAGGACCATTTTGGTATATTTCATGCCACCATTTCACCGCCAAATGCGATCAAATAAAAAAAAACGTTAAATTTTTCACAATTTTAGGTTTCTCACTGAAATCATTTACAAGCAGCTTGAGCAATTATGTCACAAATGGTTGTAAATGCTTTTCTGGGATCCCCTTTGTTCAGAAATAGCAGACATATATGACTTTGGCGTTGCTTTTTGGTAATTAGGCCGCTAAATGCCGCTGCGCATCACACGTGTATTATGTCTAGCAGTGAAGGGGTTAATTAGGTAGCTTGTAGGGAGCTTGCAGGGTTAATTTTAGCTTTAGTGTAGAGATCAGCCTCCCACCTGACACATCACACCCCCTGATCCCTCCCAAACAGCTCCCTTCCCTCCCCCACCCCACAATTGTCCCCGCCATCTTAAGTACTGGCAGAATGTCTGCCAGTACAAAAATAAAGGGAATCTTTGGGTTTTTTTTTAAAAAAATTGTATAGCATATTTACATATGCTGCTGTTTAGGATCCCCCTTAGCCCCCAACCTCCCTGATCCCCCCTCAAGCATCTCTCTAACCCAGTGATTTTTAACCTTTTTTTTGCCGTGGCACACTTTTTTACATGAAAAAATCCTGTGGCACACCACCATCCCAAAATTTAAATAAAATCACACATTGTAGCCTAATACAGCATATATATAGACACATACACACAAACACACACATACTGTATGTATTGTGCTGTTATGCCATGCCTCCTACAAACTACCCCTGCACTGGGAGTAAAAAAACAAGCAAAGTTTAAAAAATATGTCACACTGTTGTCAGTCTGCCGTGGCACACCTGAGGATCTCTCACGGCACACTAGTGTGCCACGGCACACTGGTTGAAAAACACTGCTCTAATCATCCCCCTTTGCCTTTTTGGGGGCCATCTTGGGTACTGGCAGCTATCTGCCAGTACCCAATTTGCAGAATTTTTTTTTTTTTTTTTTTTTTTTCCCCAGTTTTTTTTCTGTAGTGTAGCTTCCCTCCCACATACCAACCCAACACCCCCTGATTTCGCTTTTTATTTTTATTATTTTTATGTTTTAGAACCCTGATTAGATTAGATATTTTCTGTAGTGTAGCGGTTCCCGCCCGCCCCCTCCCCATCGTGCGCGCCCCTGGTCATCCCCGCCCACGATCCCGCCCCTCTCCACATCACTGGGCCCATCGATGGCCGCTACCCGCCTCCCACGTCGGCTCCCACCCACCAACGATACCGGCCATCGATGTCCGGTGCAGAGAGGGCCACAGAGTGGCTCTCTCTGCATCGGATGGCCATACATGGTTATTGCAGGATGCCTCCATATCGAGGCATCACTGCAATAACCGGAAAGCAGCTGGAAGCGAGCAGGATCGCTTCCAGCTGCTTTCCACACCGAGGACGTGCAGGGTACGTTCTCAGGCGTTAACTGCCTTTTTTTTTTGAGGACGTACCCTGCACGTCCTCGGTCATTAAGGGGTTAAAGTTGCAGTTTTTCCACTCCAGTCAGAGATGCGGACACTCCTATATGCTGAACAGTGATTGGTTGATGTGTGCACTGTGCAGGAGCTTGTTTATATCTAGTCCCTAATTGGTCAAAAGAAAGTAAGATGAACAATTTTCAAGATGTTTTTGAAAGGGATGTAATACTGCAAAACAATGCATTTTTTTTTAAAGAATGCTTTTAAAACATTTACTTTGCATGTAGAGCTTTTGCAATGCAGCAACTAATTTCTAGTGGGGAAAAAAAAGACTAAATGTCCCTTTAAGGCTATACCTATTTGAGCACAAGTGGGTCACTTAGTGTCTCTAGTACTTAAATTATTTCATACACTAACAATCTGATTCAGCTAGAAATAAATGCTGAACAAGCTTGTTTTAGGTCAAACAGCACCAATTATCTAGCAGATGTTCATGCATCTTATGGTTTAGATGGAAAGGCCAGCATCCCAGCTTGTCACAAAAATATGTGAAATTTGTAAAAGGGATATAAAAATATTTTTTAAAACATATATTATGACATGCAGGGTTAACCAACCCTACACTAATCACTTGTTGTTTGAAGCCACCGTAGGTCCTCTCGTGCCGGGAGCACTGTGTTGGAGGTATTCCTATTGGGTTAGAGCGGAGGGTGTGTGTCCTCCTGACGTAGCGGCAGAGACCAGAGGCTCGTATGCGGGCGGCAATCTTTGTTTGCATTAAACAGTGAAAACAATGCATCAGGCTACAAACCATTGTTTAAGACTATACAAGCGGGGCTAAAAGCTGCAAGATCACGGAGGACATTTTTACACCAGATGTGCTTTTATTTATTGTCTATCTTGTGAGTACAATATTGTGCGTGTTGTCTGCATTAAAGTTTAAATCTACACTTGAATCGTGTCCTGCGCTTCTCTCCTCTTTTTTCTTTAGACTACAGAAAGGGTTAACAGACCCTTTTCACCTTAAAGGGACAGTATACTGTAAAATAGTTTTTCCCTTAATGTGTTTACAATTGCTTTTTATACCAACTGCAGAGTAAAAAATGTATGAAAATTAGCTTTTTAAGGTTTATTTCTGTATATTAAAGCTCTGATTTTGTGTTTTGAAGCCACAGCCTAATAAAATAGGTTGAGCTTGTAGGTATAATCAGATCTCATTACTGTATCACATTGTGCACATATACCTGCTTCTTTATCTTATATCTGTCCTTAAAACAATCACCAATACTTTGAGAGAACAATGGAAAATCAACATTTTATTACCTTATCTCTGCTTTATCACACTGGGAGTGTAATTTCTTCTGCTGGCTGTGTTTACAAAGCTTATCTATAGCTGGTACGCGCGGCCACAAACTTTCAGAATAGGTGGGGATACCACATGCTAAATTAACAATTTCAAATGCCAATATAAGGGTAAAGGAACTACTTGTAAATAATTTAATACACTCCAGCAGGTAAAGTGGATCATTGGGAACAAATTAAAGGGGAGAAAATTTTTGAGTAAACTGTCCCTTTAACCAATTTGTCACAGTTTAGCCACTTTAGGCCAGTCTGTGACTTAGTACAGTGAGTGCAAGGGTTAACAAACACTCTCTAGTCTGTTCTAGACCTAGAAAAAAAATGCCTAAAACTCCCCTTTAAAGCTACCAAAACTAAACTACATATAAACTGCCACCACCTAAGATTATTATATGGGTAACCATAAGGAAAAAAACAGACTAACAAATTAAAATCCCAAAATACATTTTAGCAAGAATTAAGATATAGAAAAACAGTTATCATCAGTCTCTTTCAGTAATGTGGTTCAAATATTAGAGAAAGGCAAAAAAAAGGAATATTTATTATGAGCAAAATGGAGTCACAGTGCATTTATATAAGAAAAAGGTGTAAAAAAAAATAAAATTACGCACCGCAAACAGTTTTAAACCTAAAAGAGAAAATATTCCAGAACATATAACTGTACCTGAAGAAATATAGCTTTCTGCTTCCAGGGAAATGGAATTGGAAAATGGTCAGACACCATGTTATGAACAGCTTCCCATGTTGAAATCAGTTATAAACACTTAACTCAGAGATCAGAATTCTAGACCAAACCTCCTTCCAGAGTGGGCCAGGGAAGTAACCACCCCTCCCTTTATGGCATGTAAAAAAAACTCTGAATCCTTGGCTGGGATTATAGAAAACATAACTTTGGTTATGTATATTCAGTACACACACACACATATATATATATAAAAGCAATCCTTTTGTGACATCACAAGGATTAGTTGTATACCAAATATGACATGGTTGTCATACTACTATCATCCAATGTCACTAATGTGATGTGTCTTGCTGGAGACACTGTTTTTTGTCACTGTCTTTGCATCATAAAAATCACTGTAGTGCAAAGACTTAATTACCCCCCCCCCCCGTATCCCGTTGAACGAGGTGCAGATAATAAAGCCAGTGATCACATGAGTCTAATTCTTTTAGACATTTCTGATACAGGGGAGAAGAAAATGAAAAGGGAAATTTAACCCCTGACATACTAAAATTATGAGGCCTTCATGTATAGTACTATATTGAAAAATATCTGTATACACAAAAAAAAAATTAAAACGCCCTTAAAAAGGGACATTCCAGCCAAAACTGGAATGCATAATGGTGAATTTTCATTTTGAATAGAACCTTTTTTTTAAAGAAACAGTCAATTTAAAAAAAAAAAAAAAACTTTCATGTTACAAATAGGGCATGTAATTTTAAACAACTTTCCAATTTACTTTTATCACCAATTTTGCTTTGTTCTCTTGGTATTCTTAGTTGAAAGTTAAACCTATGAAGGCTCATATGATAATTTCAAAGCCCTTGAAGGCCGCCTCTTATCACATGCTTTTTTATTTGCTTTTCCCAACAGGGGATAGAGCTAGTTCATGTGAGCCATATAGATAACATTGTGATCACACCTGTGGCTTGTGGCAGACACTGCACTAATTGGCTAAAATGAAAGTCAATAGATAATAAAATGTCATGTGATCAGGGGGCTGTCAGAAGATGCTTAGATACAAGGTAATCACAGAGGTAAAAAGTGTATTAAAGGGACAGTCTACACCAGAATTTTTATTGTTTTAAAAGATAGATAATCCCTTTATTACCCATTCCCCAGTTTTGCATAACCAGCACAGTTATATTAATATAATTTTAACCTCTGTGATTATCTTGTATCTAAGCCTCTGCAAACTTTATTTCAGGTCTTTTGACAGACTTGCAGTTTAGCCAATCAGTGCCTGCTCCCAGATAACTTCATATGCATGAGCACAGTGTTATCTATATGAAACACATGAACTAACACCCTCTAGTGGTGAAAAACTGTTAAAATGCATTCTGAAAAGAGATGGCCTTCAAGGTCTAAGAAATTAGCATATGAACCTCCTAGGTTAAGCTTTCAACTAAGAATACCAAGAGAACAAAGCAAAATTGGTGATAAAAGTAAATTGCAAAAATGTTTAAAATTACATGCCCTATCTGAATCATGAAAGTTTATTTTGGACTAGACTGTCCCTTTAAGATAACAGTGTTGGTTATGCAAAACTGGGGAATGGGTAATAAAGGGATTATCTATCTTTTTAAACAACAACAATTCTGGTGTTGACTGTCCCTTTAAATATACATGTATGAGCAAAAATTATTCTAGTAAAAACTATAGCTGTTTCAAGAGTTTTCGTGAGTATGCGTTGTGCACTAGCATTTTAAACATAGCACTTGCTTATAGAGTTTTAGGTGCTTGTATCATCTTGTAATCATTAAATTTGCATCATTGTGGAATTGATACACTCCCCACTGAGTCTCTGAGCAGCTGCAGTATTTATACTGCAGTATAGATAAATCCAGCAATCTATTTTTGCTATGAAGCAATGCAATTTATAGGATGCAGATTTCGGCTGCAGTCCATTAGTAGTAGTCAGTCGTACCACTTATTGTTTACTGCCCCTTAAAGGGACATAATACTCATATGCTAAATCACTTGAAACTGATGCAGTATAACTGTAAAAAGCTGACAGGAAAATATCACCTGAGCATCTCTATGTAAAAAAGGAAGATATTTTACCTCACAATTTCCTCAGCTCAGCAGAGTTAGTTCTGAGTAAAAAGTTATACTTCACCCGCTCCCAGCTGCAGGTAAAAAAATAAAAAAAATGAAGAAATGAACAGCAGCCAATCAGCATCAGCAGTGCGGAGGTCATGAACTCTTACTGTGATCTCATGAGATTTCACTTAACTCTCATGAGATTTCATAGTAAGCTTCCTTTACCTGATTGGTGAAATAATATAAGAGTGCACGAAGCTCATCCTTTCAGTTGTCCCGGGACAGACATACTAATATGCTGCTTAGAAATCCTTTACAATGGGAGGTGGCTACTGAGGAAATTTTGAGGTAAAAACAGAATTTATAAAAGAAGCAATGATCTGAGCACTCGGGGGCAAGTAAAATCCTTAGTAAATCTTTATTGAAGTAAGAGTAAAAACTGCATCTCAATGCAGGTGAGCAAGGACAGCAATCCTAAAAAAAAAAAAAAAAAACAGAATTTATGCTTACCTGATAAATTACTTTCTCCAACGGTGTGTCCGGTCCACGGCGTCATCCATTACTTGTGGGATATTCTCCTCCCCTACAGGGAAAGGCAAGGAGAGCACACAGCAAGAGCTGTCCATATAGCTCCCCCTCTGGCTCCGCCCCCTAGTCATTCGACCGACGGTTAGGAGAAAAAGGAGAAAACTATAGGGTGCCGTGGTGACTGTAGTGTATAAAGAAAAAGAAAAAATTTTCAAACCTAATTAAAAAAACCAGGGCGGGCCGTGGACCGGACACACCGTTGGAGAAAGTAATTTATCAGGTAAGCATAAATTCTGTTTTCTCCAACATTGGTGTGTCCGGTCCACGGCATCATCCATTACTTGTGGGAACCAAAACCAAAGCTTTAGGACACGGATGAAGGGAGGGAGCAAATCAGGTTACCTAAACAGAAGGCACCACGGCTTGCAAAACCTTTCTCCCAAAAACAGCCTCCGAAGAAGCAAAAATATCAAATTTGGCAAAAGTGTGCAGAGAAGACCAAGTCGCTGCCTTACATATCTGATTAACAGAGGCCTCGTTCTTGAAGACCCATGTGGAAGCCACAGCCCTAGTGGAGTGAGCTGTGATTCGTTAAGGAGGCTGCCGTCCGGCAGTCTCATAAGCCAATCGGATAATGCTTTTCAGCCAGAAAGAAAGAAGGGTAGCAATAGCTTTTTGTCCTCTCCTCTTACCAGAGTAAACGACAAACAAGGATGATGTTTGTCTAAAATTCTTTGTTGCTTCTAAATAGAACTTTAAAGCACCGACTACATCTAAATTGTGTAACAAACGTTCCTTCTTTGAAACTGGATTCGGGCACAGAGAAGGAACAACTATTTCCTGGTTAATATTCTTGTTGGAAACAACTTTTGGAAGAAAACCAGGCTTGGTATGCATAATAACCTTATCTGAATGGAACACCAGATAGGGTGAATCACACTGCAAAGCAGATAATTCAGAAACTCTTCTAGCAGAAGAAATAGCAACCAAAAACAGAACTTTCCAAGATAGCAACTTGATATCTATGGAATGTAAGGGTTCAAACGGAACCCCCTGAAGAACTGAAATAACTAAATTTAGACTCCAAGGAGGAGTCAAGGGTCTGTAAACAGGTTTGATTCTGACCAAAGCCTGTACAAAAGCTTGTACCTCTGGCACAGCTGCCAGTCGTTTGTATAACAAGACAGATAAAGCAGAAATCTGTCCTTTTAGAGAACTCGCTGACGATCACTTATCCAAACCTTCTTGGAGAAAGGAGAGGATCTTAGGAATTTTAATCTTACTCCAGGAGAATCCCTTGGATTCACACCAACAGATATATCTTTTCCATATTTTATGGTAAATCTTTCTAGACACAGGTTTTCTGGCTTGGACCAGAGTATCTATCACTGAATCTGAAAACCCACGCTTGGATAAAATCAAACGTTCAATTTCCAAGCAGTCAGCTGCAGAGAAATTAGATTTGGATGTTCGAATGGACCTTGTACTAGAAGATCCTGTCTCAAAGGTAGCTTCCATGGTGGAGCCGATGACATATTCACCAGGTCTGTATACCAAGTCCTGCGCGGCCACGCAGGAGCTATCAGAATCACAGAGGCCTTCTCCTGTTTGATCCTGGCTACAAGCCTGGGAAGGAGAGGGAACAGTGGAAACGCATAAGCTAGGTTGAACGACCAAGGCGCCACTAATGCATCCACTAGAGTGGCCTTGGGATCCCTGGATCTGGACCCGTAGCAAGGAACCTTGAAGTTCTGACGAGACGCCATCAGATCCATGTCTGGAATGCCCCATAATTGAGTCAACTGGGCAAACACCTCCGGGTGGAGTTCCCACTCCCCTGGATAGAAAATCTGACGACTCAGATAATCCGCCTCCCAGTTGTCTACTCCTGGGATGTGGATTGCAGATAGGTGGCAGGAGTGATCCCCCGCCCATTTGATGATCTCTGATACCTCTCTCATCGCCAAGGAACTCCTTGTTCCTCCCTGATGGTTGATGTAAGCTACAGTCGTCATGTTATCTGACTGGAATCTTATGTATCCGGCCTTCGCTAGATGAGGCCAAGCCCGGAGAGCATTGAATATCGCTCTCAGTTCTAGGATGTTGATCGGGAGAAGAGACTCTTCCCGAGACAATAAACCCTGAGTTTTCAGGGAATCCCAGACTGCGCCCCAGCCTGATAGACTGGCGTCGGTCGTGACAATGACCCACTTTGGTCTGTAGAAACTCATTCCCTGAGACAGGTGATCCTCTCTACTGGAGCATGCACAGTTGTAATGGTCTTAAATGAATTCAAGCAAAAGGAACTATGTCCATTGCTGCAACCATCAGCCCTACTACTTCCATGCACTGAGCTATGGAAGACTGCAGAATAGAGAGAAGAACTTGACAAGCGTTTAGAAGCTTTGACTTTCTGACTTCTGTCAGGAAGATCTTCATTTCAAAAGAATCTATTATTGTTCCCAAAAAGGGAACTCTTGTCGATGGAGACAGGGAACTCTTTTCTACGTTCACCTTCCACCCGTGAGATCTGAGAAAGGCTAGAACAATGTCTGTATGAGCCTTTGCCTTGGAAAGAGACAATGCTTGCATTAGAATGTCGTCCAGATAAGGTGCCACTGCAATGCCCCTTGGTCCTAGAACCGCTAGAAGTGACCCGAGCACCTTTGTGAAAATTCTGGGAGCAGTGGCTAGTCCGAATGGGACAGCCATGAACTGATAATGTTTTTCCAGAAAGGCGAACCTTAGGAACTGATGATGATCTTTGTGGATAGGAATATGTAGATACGCATCCTTTAAATCCACGGTAGTCATATATTGACCCTCCTGGATTGTAGGTAAAATTGTTCGAATGGTTTCCATTTTGAAAGATGGAACTCTGAGAAATTTGTTTAGAATTTTTAAATCCAGAATTGGTCTGAAAGTTCCCTCTTTTTGGGAACTACAAACAGATTTGAGTAAAAACCCCATCACTCCCATCTTTAACAGGTCTTCTACACAATGTAAGAATGCCTGTCTACTTATTTGGTTTGAAGATAAGTGAGAAATGTGGAACCTTCCCCTTGGGGGTAGTAGTTCCTTGAATTCTAGAAGATAACCCTGAGAGACTATTTCTAGTGTCCAGGGATCCTGAACATCTCTTGCCCAGGCCTGAGCAGAGAGAGAGAGTCTGCCCCCTACTAGATCCGGTCCCGGATCGGGGGCTACCTTCATGCTGTCTTGGTAGCAGCAGCCGGCTTCTTGGCCTGTTTACCCTTATTCCAGCCTTGCATTGGTTTCCAAGCTAGTTTAGTCTGGGAAGCGTTACCCTCTTTTCTAGAGGCTGCCGAGTTAGAAGCCGGTCCGTTCCTGAAATTGCGAAAGGAACGAAAATTGGACTTATTCTTAGCCTTGAAAGGCCTATCCTGTGGGAGGGCATGGCCCTTTTCCCCCAGTGATGTCTGAAATAATTTCTTTCAATTCTGGCCCAAAAAGGGTCTTACCTTTGAAAGGGATATTAAGCAATTTCGTCTTGGAAGATACATCCGCCGACCAAGACTTTAGCCAGAGCGCTCTGCGCGCCACAATTGCAAACCCTGAATTTTTCGCCGCTAATCTCGCTAACTGCAAAGCGGCGTCTAAAATAAAGGAATTAGCTAACTTAAGTGCGTGAATTCTGTCCATGACTTCCTCATACGAAGTCTCCCTACTGAGCGACTTTTCCAGTTCCTCGAACCAGAACCACGCCGCTGTAGTGACAGGAATAATAATAGGTTGAAGGAGGTAACCTTGCTGTACAAAAATCGTTTTAAGCAAACCCTCCAATTTTTTATCCATAGGATCTTTGAAAGCACAATTGTCCTCAATGGGAATGGTCGTGCGTTTGGCTAGTGTAGAAACCGCCCCCTCGACCTTAGGGACCGTTTGCCATATGTCCTTCCTGGGGTCGACCATAGGGAACAATTTCTTAAATATAGGAGGAGGGACAAAAGGTATGCCTGCATAGTAACAAGCATTGGTGCGCTAGAAGTACTAGGGGTCGCCTGCGCGGGCATAACTGATATAGACACAGAAGGAGAAGATGTAGAACTATCTCTACTTCCTTCATCTGAGGAATCATCCTGGGCAACCGTACTATTTGTGACAATACTGTCCTTACTGTGTTTGGACGCTATGGCACAATTATCACATATATTTGAAGGGGGAACCACATTGGCTTCCATACATACAGAACATGATCTATCAGAAGGTACAGACATGTTAAACAGGCTTAAATTGGTTAATAAAGTACAAAAACCGTTTTAAAACAAAACCGTTACTGTCTCTTTAAATGTTAAACAGGGCACACTTTATTACTGAATATGTGAAAAACTATGAAGGAATTATCCAATCTTTACCAAATTTTCACCACAGTGTCTTAATGCATTCAAAGTATTGCACCCCAATTTTCAAGCTGTTAACCCTTAAAATGTGGAAACCGGAGCCGTTTGCAATTTTAACCCCACTACAGTCCCAGCCACAGCCTTTGTTGTGACTTCAACTATCCCAGGGGGGTATTTCAAGTCTTCTAGGAACTTTTTCAGTGGACACCAGACCCTCTCACATGCATCTGCATGCACTGTACTTAAAAGAAACTGTGCAATAATGGCGCGAAAATGAGGCTCTGCCTAATACAGTGAAAGGCCCTTCCTGACAGGGAAGTAGAGCTGCGCATCTTCACCTGTCTCACGATTCGATTCGATTACGATTATCATCGTAACGATTCGATACGATTCGATTCTACGATGCATCGCGATGCATCACGATTACTGCACTATTTCTGCCCAATTTTTAAATTTTTCAGAAAAAAAAATTCAAGAAGTCAAAGTATTGAAATAAACTCTTTTTTTATTTTATTAGCTCAAAAAAGGACACTCTTCCTGTGGCAAAGTCTGAACACAGCAGACAACAACAGTTTATAGAACAGTAAATACTAAATGGCAATTGTTGTATTGGTTTGGAAACAATATTATGGCATCAAACTGTAGTTACAGAGTACGTAGTGTAAAAAGTGCAGTGCTCACAGTGTACTTCTTCAGTAAAAGAAAATATTTAAATGTATATATTATATATTAGTAAAAGTACACTATACACTTGTAAAGAAACATGAACAACAAATAAATGTCTAACCTATCTATGTTGGTTTTAATTTAATTTCTTTACTTACTTAGTAATAATAATATAATAGACATTAAATTAAAACCCAAATAGATAGGTTAAGCTTAAGTTACCACCATAATACCTTATTTGTGTGAAAATTGTCCTCAGAAAACAAAACATAAATCCCTTATAGGTACAAAATTACAGGTGCAGTCCACTGTGCCTTCATGACTGTCAATTTGTGGCAAACAAACATCACGTGAAGAATCTGGAACACAACACACAGCACAGAGTGTGCACACAACACACATGTGATTGTGACATATACAATTAGTTTACACACAGTTACAGACTTACAATAGTACTAGAGAGAGAGACATTTAAAACAAGTAGCATTGAACTGAACTACTATAACTACAGTTTCTTCTTGATGATTATATTATCTTTATGGGATCACAAATATAATTAGTTAGTTATTAGTTACTGTTAAAGCAGTACTACACACAACTGAACACAGTGACTGAGTCTGTCACTGAACAGTACACAGCAGTCACACACAAACAAACAATACATAAAAAAGGACACAGACATCAAGGAGTAAATCATGGTGAAGAAAGGGTGGCACGCCACTCACCTGAGGTGTGTGTGCTTTATTTTTGTATTGTGCTGTTGTGTGTGGCACTGTGTGCTGTGTGTGCTGTACTGTCTGTAGTGTACATTATATTTGTGATCCAATAAAGATTTACTCAAGGCTTTTCCTTCCCCTATAGTGGTTTGGCTTCAGTCTCACTCTCTGCATAGTGCACTCATAGACAGTTAGACAGTCACACTCACTACTACTCAGACACTAGAGACACAGTGGGACATCCGACACACACACAAACAAAAACATTCAAAGGCACCACAGCCACCCAGTCAGCCACAGTCACACTCACACTCATAGACACTTAGACACTGGGACAGACACACAATCACATACAAACAAAAACATTCAAAGGCAGTTAATACACTCATCTCACACACACTCATAGAGAATGAGATACATACAAACTTTTCAAACTGGCACTCACTCACTCACAGACACACTCACACACTCATAAAGAGACAGTTAGACACTGCAGTACACACATTGTTATTGTTAACTGGTTGGTTATATTCGGTTAACCCCTACAGATCTGCCTGAGAGTGGGTGGGATGGCATTTGGGATTGGGAATTGGGATCATAAACAAAAACATATGATATCTTTCTTAAAGGGTCTATTTAAAATAGACAATTTTTAGTGTGAAAGAATAATATTAATAATCCCTTATGCAGTGTGCAATATGCACTCACTGCATTGCAAACAATACAGGGGTGTGCTGTAAACAATAGCACAACATCTACAAAACAGAGCACTTCCTGATTTGGCAAACATCACAGTAACACTAGAAGTAGTAATAGACATTATACAACAAGTAGCATTGAACTACTAGATTTACTAACTTTGATTATCTTTATGGGATCACAAATATATTGTTACACAACACACACACAGTCACAGTCACACACAGTCAAACAATACCAAAAAAAACACACATCATAAAGAGTGAATCATGGTGAAGGGTGACACTGACTGACACGCACACATGAGGTGTGTGCAGTTGTGTGTTGTTTCTTTTGTATTGTGTGTGTGTGTGACTGTGACAGAGTGACGTGGTCGGTCGTGTCGTGTAGTGTACTAGTATATTTTGTGATCCAACAAAGATTTACTCAAGGTTTTAAGCTTCATTTTTCAAAAAGCTATAAGCTATATAACAGTAACAAATATAAAATAACTTAACAGTAGTCTGCACTGGGCAGTGGGGCACACAGCACTTTCTTCTGGATGTGCCAAAAAACATTAAATATTAATATTATAAACCTGAATCACTACTCAGAATTATGGAATATGTAGGTTTTTCTGTAAGAACACTAGTTGATCCACATGCTCTGGTTTGAGGGTGCTTCTTTTTGCCGTTACCACATCTCCTGCAGTGGAGAAAACCCGCTCTGCAGACACGCTTGTACCTGGGATACACAAGTATCGCTTTGACAAATGAGAGAGGAGGGGAAATATGACCTCATGTACATGCCACCATTTCAAAGGGTCTTCAGTGAGAGGCAGAGATGGGGCTTTACAATATTTCTCTATTTCCTCTTCAGCCTTGGCATAGGGGGTCTTGGGTTCTATTGTACCTTCAGTGTCAGTGAAAGACTGTCCCAGCAAAGTCATGAGAAGCGATGTGGACTTTCTTTTGGGAGGAGAAGGGTTATCCTCCTCGATGGCTGATTCTTCTTCCAGAGTTTCTTTTCCCTCAGGCAGTGGCACTTCATCCACGTAGGTCCTCCTAGATGTAACTGTACTAGTACACTCAATCTGTGTTTGAACAAAAGAATAGAAAAAATAGCATTCATATCATTATTACCTCGAGCAGCCAGCCAGCTAATGCTATGTGTGTGCTCAGAGAGACAGTAATGCATAAATAAATGCATGCAACAGCTCACATCTATTAGGAAGGACTCGGGAGTGGACGGAGGAGGAGGAAAGTTCACTGACTGTGGCGTTTTCAAACTGACTTATATAATAAACCTTGTACTCATTAAACTAGCTACTAATCAAGCTACTGCAGTGATAGCTAAGCCTATTTTGTATGGATGATGGTATGTTTTATGTTTGTTTTCAATTTATAAATTTTTCAAGAAACATGATGCAATTAAAATTACCTCCAAGGATGCAGCCTCCTCAGTCACTCCTCTGTATATCTCCAATCTCTCCTCCTCTGTGAGAATAAAAGGCAGTCCCTTAAAACGAGGATCCAGGGCAGAGGCTGTATAAAGTATCTTCTTCTCTGCCTCACTGCTGTACCTCTTCAGGAGATCTGTTTTGATGGCATTCTTGATCTCATGGATCATGGGTGTGTCTCCCATGGTGTCTGTCATGTTCTGGAGCAGTTGTGCATTTAGAGGGGCAATGAGAGAAACAGTTGGATTGCGCTCTTCTGACATCAGTGTGGTTGCATCTTTCATTGGCTTTAATGCACTCACAGCATCCTCTGCATTTGACACATCTGTTTCGTTGAGAGTGCAGAGATCTGACTCACTTTTTCTGACTTCTGGAGACAACAATGTGGCACAGATTGCAGGTTGCTGTTCTAGGAACCTCTCGACCATGTCATATGAGCTGTTCCACCTTGTTGTCACATCAGTTATCAGCTTATGATTCTTCAGGCCAAGACATTTCTGTTTTTCTTTCAGACAGTGGTTTGCTGTAGTGCTGCGGTGAAAAAATGTTGATATTCGTCGCACTCTGCCTAAAAGCCTGGAGAGCGTGGCCACTTTCAGCGCCCGCTGGGATGCGAGATTCAGTGTATGGGCGAAGCATTTTACATGAGGGAATTTTCCAACTTGAGCAGCAACAATCATGTTCGAAGCATTGTCGGTCACAAGCACTACAGATTTATCGGACAGCTGCCATTCTTCCACGACACGAGACAGTAGCTCCGCCAGATGAGAACCCGTGTGAGACTCATAAACTGCTCTCGTTTGCAGCACATGCGACAAGATCTTCCAGTCCTTGCTAATGTAATGTGCAGTTACTGTTACATAAGACTCCGTCGTGACTGAAGTCCATGAATCACACGTTAGTGCGACTCGACTGGCTTGGCTCATTGATGCAATTACCTGAGCTTTTGTTTCTTGGTAGAGTGCAGGTATAACGTTTTCTGTTAAGTGATTGCGTGACGGGATCTTATAACGTGGCTCTAGTGTCTTCAACAGGTTGCGAAACCCAAGGTTTTCCACAACAGAGTAAGGCCGTAGGTCCTTCGCTATGAAAGTTGCCACAGCTTTGGTTATTCTCTTCCCTTTTTCAGAGTTGGGTGGCAAAGTTGACAGCATTGCATCAATTCTTGGCTGATGAGCTTCAGCTAGTCTTGTTATTTCCTTGGCAGTGGCACTGGCGGCAGCGGCAGGTGTTAGCATCTCAGAGTGAAAACGTCTAACGTGATTTCTCAAGTTAGTAGTATTCCCTAGGTATTTAATTTTTGTGTGACAGGCTTTACAAACCGCGTGTGTCTTGTCCAATTCGTGCTTTCCAGTATGTTCATAAAATCCAAAATGTGCCCAGATGCTTGCTTTTAAAATGCTAGGTGCATTTTTTATCTCTCTATCTTTTTTGTCTCCCTCTGTCATTTTAGCATGACATGTACATATGTGTTGTCAACGTCAAACTCTGTCAGTGTTAAAAAAAAAAGAAAATACACTAAGTTCCAGTTGTCAAAATGTCAAGCCGCAAATGTAAAATCAACAAGTACTAGTAACTTCAACTACTTTGCCAATGCCATACATTTTGCGAACATAAATTTTAAAACAAATTGCATTGTGATAATTGCAGGGGACATCACTCACTCACTGACACTGTAAGTTACTGTAATATATTACACACTTAAAGGTGCAAAAACCCAAACATTTACTTTCATGATTCAGATAGAGAATACAATTTTAAATAAACATCATAACTAACTTCTATTATTTAATTTGCTTCATACTTCTCAGATATCGTTTGTTGATGACATATTAGCAATGCATTGCACAGCACACACATTACTTACTAAGTATATAATACTTTGTGCACAAGGGAGGAGGCTATGCATTTCAACAAAGGATAAGCAAATTATATAATAGGGAAAGTTGTTTAAAATTGCATGCACTTTCTTGAATTAATATATTATTAAAATATTAGAACTTCAGACCAGGCCATCCATCCATGTGAAAAACATGTAGATAATAGATACAGATTAGACTAATAGAGACATTATTAGACAATAATAGTATACTATATTTATTTATAATACATTTTTTATATATGCAAATTATGCAATATTATTCAATAATGCAGCAATTAATTATGCAGCAGCCTGAGTCTCAGTCAGCTCAGCATACTACGTTAAGTAAATAAGGCAAGTATTTAATTGTTACCCCTTATTGTGTAATAAATGTGATTGTGTACCCCTTATTGATTTGCTCTTTAAGTAAGTTAATAATTAGTTTACCTATGGCATTGGCAAGTAGTAGGCAGTTGAGGCAATAGGCAGGCATGGCAATGGCAATTATGGCATGGCATTGGCAAAATGTACAACGTTTTGGTAACTATTAACTAAACAAACAGTTAGTTAGTCTAATTCTCACCATAGGTCTCCTCCTCTGTCTCCCACAAAATAAAAATGAGCCCGCCCTGTAGCTGTAGTATACCGCCGTGTACCATCATCAATCTCAGGCAACACACTCCTGCTTTGCTGCTTTGCTCCTACTGCGTAACTTCGGCACTTCAAGAGACCGCCCATGGAGCGCCCATGTTGCTTTATTGGGTGACGTGACGTCAGTGACGTCAAAACGATGTACCGCGCACTTTCGCGCACTTTCTTTTACTTTTCCTGGAGGCTGGTCACGTGGGTAACGTTAATCGATTATCGCGTCTCAGCGCATCGATGCAGAATCGTTTCATGCCGCATCGCGATGCATCGTCAAAACGATTATTTTTGACAGGCCTACTGGGAAGGTGTCTTAACTAGTGCCTGGTGATAAAAAACGTTCCCCAAATAATAAAAGTGTGAAATCCACTTCAAACTTTAAATAAAAACTTAAATAAACAATCGATTTAGCCCTTAAGAGTGTCCACCAGTTAATAGCCCATAATAACCCCTTTATTCTTTCTAAGTCTAAGAAAATGGCTTACCGATCCCCATGAGGGAAAAATGACAGCCTTCCAGCATTACACAGTCTTGTTAGAAAATGGCTAGTCATACCTTGAGCAGAAAAGTCTGCAAACTGTTCCCCCCAACTGAAGTTCTCTCATCTCAACAGTCTTGTGTGGGAACAGCAATCGATTTTAGTTACTGCTGCTAAAATCATACTCCTCTTTTAAACAAACTCCTCACCATCCCCGTGGAGATGCTACTTGTTCAGAGCAGCAAGGAGAATGACTGGGGGGGGGAGCCAGAGGGGGAGCTATATGGACAGCTCTTGCTGTGTGCTCTCCTTGCCTTTCCCTGTAGGGGAGGAGAATATCCCACAAGTAATGGATGACGCCGTGGACCGGACACACCAATGTTAGAGAAATATCTTTCTTTTTTACATAGAGATGCTCAGGTGATATTTTCTAATCAGCTTTTTACAGCTATGCTGCATCACTTTCAAGTGTTTAAACATTTGGGTATTATGGCCCTTTAACTGTTTTTTTTAGGGAAGGGCTCAACAAACCCAGGAGCCAGGGCACTACTGGCTCCTAGAATTATACCTCTAACTTTCTGGGTTATCCTCCATAGGTCTATATACAAATACCACTGCCTGGTTCTTAAAAGTATGTCTGGCTCCTAAAAACTTACAGGCTCCTCATTATTTTTAAACAGATTTGTCGACTCCTGGCTTAGGTGCGTTATCTCTAATATGTCTCATAACAAATTTTAAAATTTCTTCTATCCTATATGGCTGACTTTTCAAAATGTTGCTTGTCTTATAAAATGGTATCCTAATATTATATCTGATATCCACGCTCTTCTGTGCAGGTGCAGATGTCAAGTGATCATTGTGTAAATAGTACACCATATAATTGGAAATAATACTACTATTCTAGACTCTGATGCCACTATCCACCAGTTTTAGCCAACTGGAATTTATATTTAATTTGCTTGACTGACTCACTGAGCTGTCAATGTGACATATTATCGTTGCATTGACACCCTCTAACAATATTTATATATTTATTATATATTTAAAAAAATGACAAGTAAAAAAACTAAAACTTGTTGGTTTATATTAGATATAAATGGTAAACAGCACATATATGGTTTACAGATCTACAGAGAGTTGACCAATGTCTATCTTTGAAGTCTTGAGAGAGATCAAGCAAAGTCAAAATTAACCTTGACCATGATTCGGATATAGCATACAATTTTAAACAACTTTTCAATTTACTTCCATTATTAAATTTGCTTTTGTGCATTCTGTGCAGGATCGTGCACACGTCATTAGCCATCCGAGCAGAAGTATTTGCAGCAATGATTACAGCAATATTATCCATAGTTGCAAACGCAGCTGCCATAGAATGTTAAAAACACAAGCACATTCCTGGGCTCCTATGAGCCCACCTAGGTTTAAGAATACTGTCCCTTTAAGGATATCTTGTACAAATCTGTCCTAACTATTCCCCAGCCCTTGAGGATAAATGTTGGACAACACAGATATAGAGAATATAATGTAAGCGTGTGCACGTTTGTTATGTGCATACAGACTATTCCCAGTTACTATCATGAAGCAAAGAGAATAGGTGATCACCACAGATATTCTACATAATAGACCTCTGGGACTGTGTTTGTAAATGTAATTTACTGATAATTAGAGCAGACATTTAAGTGAAAAACAAAAAGATTGTTAAATAATTAGAAAGTGCTGGAGTCTAATAAAAGTGGATTGGGAGAGTGAATGCACCTTTAATAGCTTTTAAAAATCTTATTAGCAGGATAAGCTTTGTAAGGTGATTATAAAGAGATTGAATGAACACTGGCTTCCAGGCATTTGAATACAAAGGATGACAAGGCCAAGGTTACAAAAAGTAAATTTAATAATAAACAGATCAACAAGAATTAATTTCTTAAATGCAATTACATTTCTTATCTGCAAAACATTGTAATTGCTTTTTCTCCATAATTATTTGAAACCACAAATGATAAAGAAAGAAAAATATGAGTAAGGTCAAAAAGAAATGATTATATATATATATATATATATATATATATATATATATATATATATATATATATATATATATATATATATATATATATATATATATATATATATATATATTTATTATAAAACAACAGTTTAGAGTTTCGATTTTTAGTTAAAAGTACAAAATCATGAAAATTCCTGGTTTAAATGGTCTAAAACTCTAATTAGTAAAAGCATTTAATTTTGGCATTACTGACCCAAGATAACTATCGGCTAGATTACGAGTTGTGCGTTAAAGGGACAGTTTACTCAAAAATTTTCTCCCCTTTAATTTGTTCCCAATGATCCACTTTACCTGCTGGAGTGTATTAAATTGTTTACAAGTAGCTCCTTTACCCTTATATTGACATTTGAAATTGTTAATTTAGCATGTGGTATCCCCACCTATTCTGAAAGTTTGTGGCCGCGCGTACCAGCTATAGATAAGCTTTGTAAACACAGCCAGCAGAATAAATTACACTCCCAGTGTGATAAAGCAGAGATAAGGTAATAAAATGTTGATTTTCCATTGTTGTCTCAAAGTATTGGTGATTGTTTTAAGGACAGATATAAGATAAAGAAGCAGGTATATGTGCACAATGTAATACAGTAATGAGATCTGATTATACCTACAAGCTCAACCTATTTTATTAGGCTGTGGCTTCAAAACACAAAATCAGAGCTTTAATATACAGAAATAAACCTTAAAAAGCTAATTTTCATACATTTTTTACTCTGCAGTTGGTAAAAAAGCAATTGTAAACACATTAAGGGAAAAACTATTTTACAGTATACTGTCCCTTTAAGGTAAAAAAAGCAGCGTTAACAGGTCCTAACGCTGCTTTTTTACTACCGCTGCTATTACGAGTCTTGCAGGTTTAGGGGCCCTGCACACTTTTTTGGCTTTACCGCAAACCGTCTTACGCAAACCCTTTTTTCTATGGGACTTCTATAGCGCTGGTATTACAAGTCTGTCCTGGGAGGCCCAAAAGTGAGCGGTACACCCTCTACCGCCAAGATCTGTAACGCATTTTAAAGTCAGTAGTTATGAGTTTTACACTACAACGCCGTAGCATAAAACTCATAACTAAAGTGCTAAAAAGTACACTAACACCCATAAACTACCTATTAACCCCTAAACCAAGGCCCTCCCGCATCGCAAACACTATAATAACATTTTTAACCCCATAATCTGCCGCTCCGGATATCGCCGCCACTAGAATAAACATTAACCCCTAAACCGCCGCACTCCCGCCTCGCAAACACTAGTTAAACATTATTAACCCCTAATCTGCCGCCCCTAACATCGCGGCCACCTACATTATACTTATTAACCCCTAATCTGCCGCCCCCAACGTCGCCGCCACTATATTAAATTTATTAACCCCTAAACCTAAATCTAACCCTAACTTAAATATAATTTAAATAAATCTAAATAAAATTACTTATCATTAACTACATTATTCCTATTTAAAACTAAATACTTACCTATAAAATAAACCCTAAGCTAGCTATAACTAATAGTATTTTTATTTTACAGGCAAGTTTGTATTTATTTTAACTAGGTAGAATAGTTATTAAATAGTTATTAACTATTTAATAACTACCTAGCTTAAATAAATACAAATTTACCTTCAAAATAAAACCTAACCTAAGTTACAATAACACCGAACACTACACTATAATTAAATCAATTCCCTAAATTAAATACAATTAAATTAATTAAATTAAATTAGCTAAATCACAAAAAAACCCACTAAATTACAGAACATAAAAAACAAATTACAGATCTTTAAACCAATTACACCTAATCTAATAGCCCTATCAAAATAATCCCCCCCAAAAAATAAAAAAAACCCCTAGCCCAAACTAAACTACCAATAGCCCTTAAAAGGGCCTTTTGTGGGGCATTGCCCCAAAGAAATCATCTCTTTTTCCTGTAAAAAAAAAATACAAACACCCCCCCAACAGTAAAACCCACCACACAACCAACCCCCCAAATAAAATACTAACAAAAAAAAAAAAAACTAAGCTCCCCATTGCCCTGAAAAGGGCATTTGGATGGGCATTGCCCTTAAAAAGGGCATTTAGCTCTATTGCGGCCAAAAGTCCTTAATCTAAAAAATAAACCCACCCACTACACCCTTAAAAAAATCCTAACACTAACCCCCGAAGATTCACTTACCGGGAGAAGTCTTCATCCAAGCGGCAAGATGTCCTCAACGAAGCCGGCAGAAGTGGTCCTCCAGACGGGCAGAAGTGGTCTTCCAGACGGGCAGAAGTCTTCATCCAGATGGCATCTTCTATCTTCATCCTTCCGGCGCGGAGCGGGTCCATCTTCCAGACATCCGACGCAGAGCATCCTTTTCAAACGACGGCTTCTTCGTAATGAAAATCACTTTAAGTGACGTCATCCAAGATGGCGTCCCGCCGTCCCTTAAATTCCAATTGGCATCAGCCAATAGGATTTTTTCTACCTTAATTCCAATTGGCTGATACAATTCTATCAGCCAATCGGAATCTAATGGACGCCATCTTGGATTACTTCACTTAAAGAGATATTCATTACAACGTCGTTTGAAGAGAATGCTCCGTGTCGGATGTCTTGAAGATGGACCCGCTCCGCGCCATAAGGATGAAGATAGAAGATGCCGTCTGGATGAAGACTTCTGCCCGTCTGGAGGACCACTTCTGCCCGTCTGGAGGAACACTTCTGCCGGCTTTGTTGAGGACATCTTGCCGCTTGGATGAAGACTTTTCCCAGTAAGTGAATCTTCAAGGGTTAGTGTTAGGATTTTTTTAAGGGTGTATTGGGTGGGTTTATTTTTTAGATTAGAAACTTTGGGCCGCAATAGAGCTAAATGCTTGTTTAAGGGCAATGCCCATCCAAATGCCCTTTTCAGAGCAATGGGGAGGTTTTTTTAGATAGTATTTTATTTGGGGGGTTGGTTGTGTGGGTGGTGGGTTTTACTGTTGGGGGGGTTGTTTGTATTTTGTTTTACAGGTAAAAGAGACGATTTCTTTGGGGCAATGCCCCGCAAAAGGCCCTTTTAAGGGCTATTGGTAGTTTAGGCTAGTTTTTTTTTATTTTGGAGGGGCTTTTTTTTATTTTAATAGGGCTATTAGATTAGGTGTAATTAGTTTAAATATTTGTAATTTGTTTATTATTTTCTGTAATTTAGTGTTTTGTTTTTTTGTACTTTAGCTAATATAATTTAGGTATTTGTATTTAAATTTAGTTAATTTATTTAATTATAGTGTAGTGTTAAGGTGTTAGTGTAACTTAGATTAGGTTTTATTTTGCAGGTAAATTTGTATTTATTTTAGCTAGGTAGTTATTAAATAGTTAATAACTATTTAAGAACTATTCTACCTAGTTAAAATAAATACAAACTTGCCTGTAAAATAAAAATAAACCCTAAAGCTAGCTACAATGTAACTATTAGTTATATTGTAGCTAGCTTAGGGTTTATTTTAAAAGGTAAGTATTTAGTGTTAAATAGGAATAATTTAGTTAATGATAGGAATATTTATTTAGATTTATTTAAATTATATTTAAGTTAGGGGGTGTTAGGGTTAGACTTAGGTTTAGGGGTTAATAAGTGTAAGGTTAGTGGTGTTTAGACTCTGGGTTCATGTTAGGGTGTTAGGTGCAGACTTAGAAAGTGTTTCCCCATAGGAAACAATGGGGCTGCGTTAGGAGCTGAACGCTGCTTTTTTGCAGGTGTTAGGTTTTTTTTCAGCCAGCTCAGCCCCATTGTTTCCTATGGGGATATCATGCACCAGCACGTTTTCCTAGCTTACCGCTACCGTAAGCAACGCTGGTATTAAGAGTTGAAGTGGAGCTAAGTTAGGCTCAACGCACCCTTTTTTGAGCCTAACGCAGCCCCTCAGACAACTCTAAATACCAGCGTTGTTGGAAAGGTGCGTTGGGAAAAAAAGCAGCGTTAGCTACACAGGTCTTTACCGACAAAACTCTAAATCTAGCCGTATGTGTTTGAGTGTGCATATTAGTCATGAAAAGGGAAGGTTAGCCTTGAAGAAAATAAATTTCAGTACTGTATTATCAATACTGTCAGATTAACATGTTGTGAATAATTGGAGACAGGTGACAAATACAAATTTAATGAGTTGTCAGTTGGGAAAAAGAGGTTAAAAAGGTACATGTTGATCGAAAGAAAAGTATATTTCCTTAGACATATTCTCTTTTGGAAAAGGTGTTACTTTTTATTTTATATTTTTTTAAATGAATGTTTCTATGAATAAAAATTTGAATGGGGAGGCAAATTCCTACTTATCTTGTAAAACTACTGAACCAAAAAGGCTTGAGTCAAAAAAGACTGTGGACAAACACACAGGTGTATTGTGGGTTAAGAGGTAGTCATGGGCGTTGACATAGCTAGTGGTTTGGGGACATAGCTATAATCAGGGGGGGACACAATGAGGATTCAGACAAGTTTGGAACCCCTTAGAATTTCCACTGCCAGAGACCAACCAGACCAACTTAAAGGGATACTAAACCCAATTTTGTTGTTTAATGATTCATATAGCGCATGCAATTTTAAGCAACTTTCAAAATGTACTCCTATTATCAGTTTTTCTTCATTCTCTTGCTATCTTTATTTAAAAATCAGGAATGTAAAGCTTAGGAGCCGGCCCATTTTTGCTTCAGAACCTGGGTTTCGCTTGCTTATTGGTGGCTAAATGTAGCCACCAATAAAGCAAGCGCTATCCAGGGTGCTGAACCTAAAATGGACCGGCTCCTAAGCTTTACATTTGCATGCTCTATCTGAATCATTAAAGAAAAAAAAATGGGTTTAGTATCCCTTTAAAAAATATTTAAAAAACAGAAACATCTTTTTCATATGATTTAACATGTTACAAATTAATATTTTATGGATCAGATAGAGCCTGTCATTTTAAGAGACTTTCTAATTAACTTATTTTATCAAATTTGCTTGGTTCTCTTTGTATGCTGTTGTGAAAAACATATCTAGGTAGTTTCAGGAGCAGCAATGCAATACTAAAAGCTAGCTAGTAACTGCTAGCTGTGTGAAAATGCCTCTGGTCATTAGCTTACTAGATGTGTTCAGCAGGGTCCCAGTAGCGTCTTTCTATCCTGAAGGTGACTAACTATATGTCATAATGTCAACACACAGCTCTATGTAAGCAAAAGTGCAACCATAACTTACACATTAAAGCAGTTTCATTTTGTACTCATGTCCAATAACCTTTGTGGCACTTTTGCACTGCACTGTATTAAAACCTTGTAAAAAGATGAGCTATATGTCCCCTGTAAAAGTAAAGACACAATTATGCATAATACAGTATGAATTTCCTGCATTTTTCTTTTGTATGATATTTTCTCTACAATATTTTCCACCTGCAATTTGAATGAAATATTTATGTTAAACGTTCAGGGCCTCTTGAATAAGTCTGCCACTGTGAAAAGTTAAAATCACTGCATATTTCTAATTACAGCTCCATTCCGCATTTAGGTGAGTTATTTTATCTTGCAGGGCACAAAGAGAAAAAAAAAAAGAAAGAAAAAAACACAACAGTAAAATTTTCTTTTGCACACTGAAAATGTGCAAAAGAAAAATGTTAAAAAATGTTAAAAAAAAATCTATTTTCTTCTAATATCAAATAGAAATACAGAAGAAAATTACAGATTACACAGTCAGCACCATCATGTAAATAAAAGTAACACAGTTTCAAAATATTATCGTGGTCTGCCCACACAGTAAACGCAGTAGATTTGCATAATCAACAAATGCAAGATAACAAGAAAATACAATAGCATTTACTATGAATTTCAAATGAGTAGTATATTTTTTAATAACAAATTTCAGTTATGTATATTTCCGCTCCCCCTGACCATGTGATAGCAATCAGCCAATCACAAATGCATATACGTATAGTCTGAATTCTTGCACATGCTCAGGAATAGCTGGTGACACAAAAAGTATCAATATAAAAGACTGCACATTTTAATCAAAGTATCAATATAAAAGACTGCACTTTTTAATGGAAGTAAATTGGAAAGTTGTTTAAAATTACATGCTGTATCTGAATCATGAAAATTTAATTTGACCTGAGTGTCCCTTTAACCTTTTGGAGTACCCAGTCTTAGAGGATAAGATTAACTCTTAAAAACTAGTTGTCAATGTAATATATTAATTATTTTTAACAAAACAACTACAAAATCTGAGACTATAACACAGGTCCAAATGAGGAGAAAAAAAAAAAAAATCAAAAGATAAATTGCAAACAGTACAATCCACAAGGTAAGATTCTTTTTTACATAAAGCCAAAAACAAAATTGGTTCAAGTAAAAACATGATTTATACCATTAAACCCCCCACCTTGTATGAAATGCGTTTAGGTTCACGCGTCAGTCTTTAGTTCAGATATGTTATACTGTAATTTCTCATATTTTTATGAAATACCATTCAATTTGAAGCATAGAACATTGTAATTTGCTTATTTTTCAAATGTGTTTCATCCATCAATTTATAAAAGATAAAAAGCACATTAGATGCTTTTGGAATAAATTTTGCCACTTCAAAACAATCACAAAATTAGTTGGAAACGAAAATCCCATTTACATTTGTCACAGTGGGCACCAACAAGAAATCTAATAATCTCAAGCAGTCACAAACACTGCAGATATGCATCTATATACACAGAAAACTTCTGGGTCGCCAAAGCCACGGCATAAATAGAAAGTAATAAAATTAAATCAGCATGCTCCATAACATCTGAACAATCAGTAAAACATACTGTAAACATATTACCTAAAGATAAGGGATCCAACAAACTTTACATTTTACAGGTTAAAAGGACGTTGAATCTAAGAACGTGGTTAAAGGGACAAAAATAACATTTTAAAAAAAAATTCTTTCATGATTCATATCGAACATACAATTTTAAACAAAAATTGTTGGAAAGCAAGATCAGGAGTGTGCATGTGTCTGCAGCACTAAATGGCAGCAGTTTAGCAACAATGTTATGCATTCGCAAGAACACTAGATGGCAGCATTATTTCCTGTCATGTGCTGCTCCAGACATGTGCACGTTATGGCCTCTAGTTATCAAGGTCTGTCGGACCTGATCCGACAGTGCGGATCAGGTCCGACAGACCTCGCTGAATATGGCGAGACATACGATCGCCGTATTCAGCATTGCACTAGCAGCCTACAAGAGCTGCTGGTGCAACGCCGCCCCTCGCAGACTCGCGGCCAATAGGCCGCCAGCAGGGGGGTGTCAATCAACCCGATCGTACTCGATTGGGTTGATTTCCGGCGATGTCTGTCCGCCTGCTCAGAGCAGGCGGACAGGTTATGGAGCAGCAGTCTTTGTGACCGTTGCTTCATAACTGCCGTTTCTGGCGAGCCTGCAGGCTCGCCAGAAACACGGGGCATCAAGCTCCATTAGGAGCTTGATACATATGCCCCTATATATCTAGATATATCTTCAACAAAGAATAACACGAGAATAAAGCAAATGTGATAATTGATGTAAATTGGAAAGCATTTTTAAATTGTATTCTCTATCATAAAAGAAAAAAAATTGGGTTTCATGTCCCTTTAATTAAAACAAAAGGAAGGAACATGAAATTTAAATAAAATAGTCTAATGTATCATATGCAAGAATTATGGCAGTGATAAAATAGTCTAAATATACAAAACAATTCTGCAGTATTAGTTTCAATGTACAATTTAAACAGTGTTCACTAATGTTCAAGACAAAACAGTTATATGTGTAAATGCTTCTTTTTTAAATACACAATAGAATCTTTGAGTCCCTTTAAAGATTTTCCAGTAGAAATTTTCCAAGATAGACAAAAAAATTGCAAAAATATACCTACATAACAATCAACATATTTTTCTAAGTGTAAAAACTATGAACAAGATAAATGACCTAAATTATGTTGCTATAACTGCACAATACAAAATACGTGATCATATTATAACATATGTATGGGCACCCAAAAGTACTTACATTTAACTATCATAAAGGTAACATTCTGTTCTAGTGAGTACAAATTTTATGTTTTGTTGTCAAACAAACAAATTGAGTTTTATGGCAACTTTGAAACTTTAATTGTGAACATTATAATTGCTTATGAAATATAATTAAAATATTTGAATAATGGTTTCTGAAATATAAAATATATGTATGGATAGACTATGTATGGATAGACAATGTATTGTACATAAAAAACGTATCTTATTTCACAGTATACATTTTTCTTCAACCTGTTTAGCTTTCACTAGCTGTATACACTTGATGTTTTACTTTTTTGTTTTAGGCATTGATACTTTAGGTTTTTTCTGGTTTAATTTGGTAGATTAGCAGAAATGCAAAGAGGTGTCTAGGCGGATTATGTACTTAGAGGGAAAGATTCTGAAATATAGAAAATAATTAACAGAAACAATATCATTAAAGGAACAGTAAACATATTTAAACCACTGCATTCCGTAATGATAATAGTACATAAATGTGCTAACCATACAAAAAAAGACAAATTAAAAGTCATAAAATTGGGGGGGAAATAATAATAAATACAGGTGGCCCTCGTTTTACAACGGTTCAATTTACACCGTTTCAGAATAACAACCTTTTTTCCAGTCATGTGACTGCTATTGAAAAGCATTGAGAAGCAGTACATTAATTAAAATAGCCAGTAGGTGGAGCTGTCCGCTTGTGTTGCACCAAAGCCAAGCAAGCTGAAATTAATCAGTTTAAGCAGACCTGAGCTATCGAGCAGATTTCAAAGGAACAAGATCTTCCTGTCTATAAATCAGTCCAGATTGTAATGCATAGAAAGAACTGTTTGTAGAAAAATGCAAGTGAAGTCTGTGTTGTGTGATTATTTTATTAGGTTTATAATGCTGTTTAGCAAATGTTTTTGTTCATTTAACTTAGTTTAATTATATATTCTGTGTTGTGTGATTATTTTATTAGGTTTATAATGCTGTTTATTAAGTGTTACTTATGACAATTTTGAGAGGGGCCTGGAACCTATCTCCCTCACTTCCCATTGACTTACATTATAAACTGGGTTTCAATTTACAACGGTTTCGATTTACAACCATTCCTTCTGGAACCTAACCCCGGCGTAAACTGAGGGCTACCTGTATATAGAAAGACCAGGTAAAGGCACTCACATGACTTGCCATATAGCAAAGATAAAAAATAATAAAAATATTATTTATTAATCCATTTAAAAAAAACTTTTAAATCAAGGGTCAACAAATCTGTTTAAAATGTAGCATGTATTTTTATTTGTTTATTTTATATGGGTTTTGCTTTGTTAAAAGGGCATGAATCCCATGTTTCTTGTATGATTCAGATAGAACATACAGTTTGAAAACAACTTTCTTGTTTATTTCTATTTCTCAAATTTGCTTTGTTTCACTTTGTATCTTTTTTTTAAAAAACTCAAGAGCATGAAAGTGTCCGGAGCACTATATGGTAGCAGTTTTGCAAGAGCACTAGATGGAGCCAGAAACCTACCTAGGTATCTCTTCAACAAAGTATAACATGGAAATGCAGCAAAATTGATAACAGAAGTAGATTGGAAACCTTTTTTTAAATTGCATCCTCTGTCTGAATCACAAAATAAATGTTTTGGGTTTTATGTACCTTTAAAGGTTAAAGGGACATTCCAGTGAAAATGTAAATTCACATAGATTAATTACATGTTTGAATAAAAACATATTAGCAATATACACGTATTAGCAAAAATGCCTCTAGTAAAAGCTATCACTGTTTTGGTGTTAACATTTTCCTCTGCAAGTGCACGTGAAGCATAGCTAGATATTGTCACTGCACCCACATTTTAAATACTGCAGATGCTCAGATCATCAGTGGGGCTTGCATCATGTCAGCAATTATCAGATTGAGTCATTAACAGATGGTACAGACACCTTAGGCTCTATTAGCAAGTGCTGTGTTTAAAATGCTGGTGCACAGTGCATACTTAAATACACTTTTGAAACAGCTATAGCTTTTATTAAAAGCATTTTTGCTAATGCATGTATATTACAAAACTGCTTTTGTTAAATACCGAAATGCACCCATGTGGTTTCCAATTTTGGTTAGAATATCCCTTTATCTGCTTCTTGCTTACATGCTTACAGGTGTACCCCTCTCCACCAATACTGTGGAAGTTGTCCCTCTCATCCAGAGTTCATTTGATAGTTCAGTATCAGGTGTACAAACATATTTCAATGTAAACTCCTTATTGCTGCTTTTTCATAGGCATGATAAAAATGTTTTGCATATGACATTCCTTTAATATTCTGGAATAAGCAGCAGTAGACAGACAAAATAAGCATAACAGACATACACAAGGTTCCATTACATTCAAAATAAGAAAGTAATGAGGTTGTATGGAAGAAAATTTGGAGAGAATATGTAAACAGTTTACATATTAACATATGTATTGTAATGCCTGTAAAGGGACATTGATGTCAAGTTTTAAATTATGCAGTAAAAATTATTAATTGTATTGCTAAAGTTCAGAATGCAAAATAAAGAATTTAAAAGCATTTTTAAAACCAGGTATTTTGATAGAAAAATGTGTTTTGTAGTACCAGGAAACCAGAAGCCTCTTGAAGGTTATTTATCTTACTTCCTTTGCAGTGACCAGTTAGAGACAGATTTTAAAAAGCTTCTGCACATATTAACTAACCATTGTGTTTCGTGTAGGAATGTCAAGGTTCTGTATTTCAACCAATGCACTCCAGATTTGTTGGGGGAGTGGAATCACTACAATTTCTAGAGTTCAATTGCAGGAAAATAAAGCAAAATCAATCATTAAAGTGTACAGCAAAGCATTTGTTTTTCTAATTGTCCATAATTAAACATTTTATGGGAAATTACAATTGGAGTTTAAAGCCCATTAAAAGCAGTAATAATAGGTTCTTTATGGACAAATTACATTTAAGTATGTATGGGATTTGCAAGTCCAGTCCTAAGCTTTTCTTTTAAACAGGATAGTGGGAAATACAGGATTTTATCACTAGTTAAAATTGTTTAAGTCTAAAAATAGCAGAGTATTTTACATATAAATAAATTGGCTTCTTGATAAGTCTAATAATAGATTTAAAAAAATGTAAGGCAGCAATTTAATAGTTTGTTCCCAGCTCATGTCAGAATTTTAAAAATAACTATTGCCAGTGGTGGAAATTGCAAGATCAAATAAATATGGAAAGTACAGTATGTGTCACTTTGACATTTTCTTTGGTTGCAACGTGTTAGTATGTGCTAATAAAGAAAATAGATTAAAAATACCTCATCATTCAAGCACAATGGTTGAATGAATTAAAACAGTTGCAGTGAAGCATTAAATTCCAAAATTGTATTGACACACAGACCAAGATAGGAAAGTAAAAGTCTTGATGAATAAACATCTGATGGAAGAAGAGATAAAGAGAGAATACTTTACATTATCCAGGCAACATGATACAAAGCAAGGTTCAAGAAAGTATAGAATGGCAATGAACAAGGGTACATTTCAGATATGAAAGGAGGGGAAGATACATGCATTTTCTTCAATTTCTCTAGGTCTTATCTGATGCGTCGCTTATTATCACCTATGCATAATAGCAGAGGTTGAAAAATGTATTTGAAATGTAAGAGTCATGCAGACTATTGAGAAGCAACAACTCCTAAAATTGTAACTCTGATCTAATAGTAGGAAATGCTGCCTGTTGAGAAACAGTTGTCAGAAAAGAAATGGTACGGTATTGCTGGGGGGAGGTTTACTTATGGATTGCTAAAATTTCTTTTTTTTTTTTAAACTAGTCAGTTGTTTCTTGGAATATTGTGTTTATGCACATTGGGAATGTTCTAAGCGCATATTTTGTCTTGAAATGTATTTATTTTTCTCTCTCTTTGTTATATTAGCTTATTTCTGTATTACTAATTGTATCCAATAGTAATTCTAATTTTCTTTTCTGTTTAAAAATAAAATATTTATAAAATAAATAAAAGTGTAGGCCTTGTTCCTAACTTTTTATTTTTCTCTATATATTCCTATTTAAAATAATTTACTGAATCCTACATAGATTGTATCATATTGATGCATGCAAACATAATATTGAGATTATATATATATATATATATATATATATATATATATATATATATATATATATATATATATATATATATATATATATATATATATATATATATATTCACACACACAAATACATGCATATATACTTATAAACATATACAATCCTTCCCATTATTTTTAAAAGGTATGTAGGTACTCAATATCCTGAAGGCGCTTAAGTTTCATATCAATTTAGCAACCCAGTGGTTGAGTATGTTCAACAGGAGTGTCTGAACATACTTTTGTGTCACAGCACCTGAAAGTGAATGTCACAAAAAATTGACGCGTGCAAAATTACAAATATTATAAGGTTTATAACGCTAAATCATTTTTTTAAACATTCTGTATATGATCACATCTTAATTAATTTAGCTTTTTTTCTCCATTTAATGAACATTATACAATTCCATTTGGGGTATCACTTTATAACTGAATCAGGGTAACGTCACAAAAAAATATTTGAGAAGAATACATGAAGGTGGGTGTGCAGTGTGCACTATAAACACTTGTACAATAGCCAGATAAAACAAACAATTTAAGGTTTAGAAATTAGTTCAGAGACCAAGGACACCTTCATATCAAATCAAGATAAAAAAATAAATAAAAAAAAAAGCATAAACAACCAAGAAGGGTCATTGGTGGCCTCTTGAATGGCATTGACAAATGATTGACTTTCAAATGGTCTTGTAAAATGCCATCATCACTCAGGACTTACACTTTCATAATAAACTAAACAAACAAAAAGATGATGACTATAAATAACAAGAGATGGAGGTGATGTATTGTGCAATATGTCATAATTAATATAAAACAAAGTGAAATGTACAGAGCTATTTTTAGATGGTCTATGAAATTATAGGGTACAAACAGTAAATTTCTTAGCCAAATCTTTCTTTTAAACAAATTCACTAGTCCATCAACCTAGGTGCACAAAACTTTAACAGCCAAAATCATCAATGGGACAATAACCATGGAAAGGGTTATTCATTTTAAATAGCAATATATTAAAAGCTGGTAATATCACTATATACATATATAATAATTACTACAAGCATCACAATACCATGTGTTCTAACCATATTGTAAGAATCACATTGTAAGTAGTGATTAATTCATATTGCAATGAATTAATCACTGTTTTAAAATCTTTCCAAAGCATCCTAAGTATCCATCAACAGTTTGCAGTGACAATGACTTGGTTCCTAATAAACTGGGTTATGCCCATCACTAATATTTCACAAGAGTGGCTACTGGATACGACTAATAGGAAGGAAGTCATGCTTGCACACCAGTCTATGGGTCATGAAGGCTGCACATATTTAAAGGATGCTTTAACCCCTTGGTGGCCAGAAAGGACCGCAAGGCATTGAGACCTCTTGGGAAGACTGAGTTAGTAGTGCTAGACCACCGCCTTTTCTCACCTTTCTGCCCGCTGAATGCAGTGTACCAGGATAGGGACAGGAAGACGCAAAAGCAGAATGCCAGCAGAGTCAGGAAAGTGCCATTGCGGAGCCTCATCTCATCCTCCTTCTGCTCCTCAGCCTAGGCGGGGGCGGCTGCATGTCCGGGACGGGGATAAGATATCGTGAGGAAAGGTATCCGGTGTCTCTGTGTCCGCAGGTCTTTAACCGATATAGGGGTAGAATGAAGAGATACACTGAACGAACACTGCGCACGGCCTCGTCAAAAGCGCACGGAGGCGCGCTTGTTGATGCTCGTGTCCGCTATACTTCCGGGTCACGCGCTCCGGGGGCTGCTGAGAGGGCGGTGAGACTAGAGGGGACGCGATGCGCTTGATCACATAGCGCGCTCCCGCTGTACTCCCCTGCCCTCTAGCACAGCAACATTCAGAGCATTACCTCAGCGCAAAGCACAAAGTCCTTACTGCTTGGGAGACAAAAACAGCACAAGACCACACTGAATGGGGACTATCAATCCACATACATGATCTATTTTATTATTTTTTGCTGCGTACTGCCTATGAATAATGTCCGTGTTTCACCACCTACAGAGAGGATGGGATGTCTCATATAGGGATTTACTGATTTCTCCTTGTGAATAGGTGTAAACGAGCTCTATGAAATAACATCTTAATTAGGCAGACTAGAATAACTGGACAGACTCCATGAGACTCAATCACATTGTCATTTGTATAAGCACAGCCACATACAAACTCATAGCTAATATAATGACCAACGTAGCAGCTAAAATACCACATAAGCAACCACTTAGCTGTAGCAGAATTTACCTCAGTAAAATCACACTGCCCTCATGTCTGAGTAAAGGGCAATGTCCTTACATAATGTGCTGGCTGCTAAACGTGCAAAGGCACAAAATCATTACATGCACCTAACGTCACTGCAAAGGTAGCTACAATACACTTCACACAATGAAGTATGAAATACTCACAATCTTACTGGGATGTCAGAGGAAAAACACTGTAATTGGATCTATTGATTCAATGTCATTGCCTAGACCTAGACAGAGCTAAATATGCAGCTTTACCTCTAATATAAAAATGTTACTATAGAACATTCAGATTAAAAATACACAACAGAAGCACAAACGTTCTTATACCATTTTATCCTAGAGAAAATATGTATCTGACACAGTCCTTACATTAACCATCCAGTTATGCATATATAATATAATATGTAATTACTGAGGTCCCAGACCATATATACCTTACACCACAAACATCTAAATATACCTATAACAGATTTATATGTTCTTACTGAGATGCCAGATAAAACATTCCATACTCTCTTAGTTTTGATAAAAGTACTAATATTACAAATCCATACAATGACATTATAAATGACAGAAGTACCAGCTAAACACTACATAAAAAACACATTCACAATCTTAGGACTGAGTGTCATTACTGGAAGAAGAAAAAAAATATTCCCCACTCACAGTTAAGACAAAGACCAGGGTCATTAAAACAGGTAACAGAGGAAACAACAAAATACAATATAAAACCATGGATATTTCAGATCTATTAAAAAAGGCAATAAAACAGTGGTAGTTCTATAATATAAAATATAAAATTGTGGGGTGCGAATGTTGACCACAAGCTAAACATAAAACATGCAGGGGATCTTGGTGGGTAACCTATTATTCTATTATCTATTCCTGTCATTTTTAAAAAAAAAAAAATGTAATTCCCATTTTTCATCCATTTCTGCTGTCAGTGCTCTGTGTAGAGAAATTAACATGTAAACCTTAAAAAGTAGTAGCTTTGAGGTTTGGAGGTGCAAAAGGAACGATTTAAAGGGACACTGAACCCATATTTTTTTCTTTCATGATTCAGATAGAGCATGCAATTTTAAGCAACTTTCTAATTTACTCCTATTATCAATTTTTCTTCGTTCTCTTGCTATCTTAATTTGAAAAAGAAGGCATCTTAGCTTTTTTTCTTGGTTGAGAACTCTGGAAAGCACTTTTTGATTGTTGGAGGAATTTATCCACCAATCAGCAAGGACAACCCAGGTTGTTCACCAAAAATGGGCCGGCATCTAAACTTACATTCTTGCATTTCAAATAAAGATACCAAGAGAATAAAGAAAATGTGATAGTAGGAGTAAATTAGAAAGTTGCTTAAAATTTCATGCTCTATCTGAATCACAAAAGAAAAAATTTGGGTTCAGTGTCCCTTTAAAGAAATGCAACAAAACAATGGAACTTGAACATCACATGTATAGTAACTGAATGTGGTACCTGTGGTCACCACAAACTCAAACAAAAGAAGCCATCAATCATTATAAATAATGCATAACCATTACCCAGATTGTTAAATATTGAGATACCATATTCACAAGGAAGTGTTTATTATTACATGTCACACAAAGCTGCAAAAACTAAACACAAATTTTATAGTGTCCCAAAAAAAATATTAGTAGACATGAAACAGGTTTTAATTTGTGTTTTTGTGTTATTCTACATGACTGTAAAGGTACAGGTTACTTTTATTTAAAGCTGTTTGGGATCTTACTACCCTGGAAGGTTTAAAGAAACCCACATTTTTTCTTTCATGATTCAGAAAGAGAATGCACTTTTAGAAACAGGTTTTCAATATACTTCTATTATCAAATTTGCTTAATTCTCATGTTATTCTTTGTTAAAGATATCTAGATAGGTACCGTGCACATGTGTGGGGCACTACATCACAAGAAATAGTGCTGCCATCTAGTGTCCTTGCTAATGTATACCATTCTTGCAAAACTGTCCATTTAACCCCTTATGTACAACACTGGTTTTCAGAAATGGCACACATTTGTGGAGGATGTTGTCTAGGTCACGTGAAATTTTAATACCATTTCTGGAAAATATACATCCCAGTGCAACATGATGCATATTTAGGGCTAGATTACGAGCGGAGTGCAAAAATGCGCTTTTGCAAGCCTGATATTTGCGCTCCACTCGTAAAACCAGCGCATGCAATTGTGCAGTTATTTTTAAAAAAATGCTACATTTTATTTTTATTAAAAACAAACACTACACTGAAATTTGGGGGCAATTGGAGGACATTTAGAAAATTAACCAGAGATCGGAGCTCGCGGTAGCAATAACCATTCACTTGTAATGGATGGTTATTTACCCTGCACCTGTAAACGGGCTAATTTGCCTGTTTACGGGCACACGATAAATTAGCACTCCACTTATAAATTAGCCCTTAGTTCTTTAGTCAATTGTTGGATAATTGGGTTGTGAGCATTTATTTACCCTATTGTCTGTAGAGAATATGATTGGTGACTGTATTTCAAGTTCTTTTCCCTATACACCTAATTTTTAATTGTGCTATAAACATATCATATTTGTCAGGTTTAATGCATCTACCCACAGTGCAAAAAATGTAGTGTTGCCAAGTGGCCAGACTTTGCAATTGAAACTGGTTGCTCCTTGATGAGATAGGAAATCTTAAGACATATGCCTGTGGTATGTGGGTTGTGTTATAAACTAAGCAATGTGTTGAATATAGACAGTGATTTTGTATTTGGCTCTGTTTAATAACACACTTATGTGAGTTTATTCTGATTCACATATAATGCATTAAGAAACTCTAATATATGTTAGGTTTTTTTTTTTTTTTTGGGGGGGGGTTAAGATTTGGCATACCTGGATGCTTTTATCTATTTTAAACCCCTTGCCACCATAGTGGATTTTGTGTATAATCAATACTTCCCTGACACTGGGAAATTAATTTAATTTATGTAATGCTGTATTATAATCTAATAACGGGTCAGTAATCTAATAACAGAAATGAGCAATGGGTAGCCAAGCGAATATCATACATATTATTTTAATTGCTGCCAAAAAAATGTAATTAGAACCAGTAAGCTGACACAAAAGAACACATACATCCAGAAAACAATTTCCATAAAAAGGAATAACCTGTATCTACATATTTATAAACACACAGGTTCAGTTTCATTACAGTGTTGCCCTATTCAGAAACACATTATACTTATAATACAAGGGTTCAGTGACATCACATTGTCACCAGCAGCAACATAAACAGTGAATGCTTAGATTCAATATCAATATAAAGATATGAGATTAGTAACACAATACTGCATATTATATTAAAGACCTCTACTCACTATCTCTGGCACAAAGAAGTGATGTTTCTCTACACAAAGACCAAGTAATTAAAGAGATTTCATTGTCACACACCTTTAAACACACAAAAAGACTTAGAGGGCGATTTATCAAGCTGAGACGGACAGGGGTGCACTTACGCGCCAATGTCCGCCGCAGCTTGCCTCTGGTGGGTTGAATTGCCTGTGCGGAATTCAGCATTGCACACGAGCGCTATTTTGCGCTCGTGTGCAATCCCGTCTCCTGCCCGCGCACAGTCAATCACATGCAGACAGGAGTTGTCAGGAGATTGAATTTCGCCAATTTAGAGGTGGCGAAAGATTAGGGAAGAAGCAGTCTGATGACTGCTGCTTGTTAAATACGGTGTGCAGGTTCTCTTGCGAGAACCTGCAGCCGTAGTGGGTCAAAAGCCTTGCGAAGCCTTTGATAAATCGACCCCTAAGAGGGACATTGTAGTCAACTTTTTCCTTTAAGAGCATTTTTTTTTAAATCTCATGTTCCTGTCTATCTTCACTATTACAGCAGAAACAGTTATCAGTTATCATATGTTTTGGGCTTCAATGGCTTAATTTTCAAGCAGGATAATTTAAGTAACCTTTCAAATAATATAATAGCCTTATACGCTTATAATGATAGGTTAAACATTCCTTATTCCTTATTCAGTCTGATATATAGATGTTCTAGTTAGTGACTTAAATATCGACATACATGTCCTTACCCCCTTATACTTTAAGCAGGACAAGCCATATAATATACCCCAAAAATACTATGAAGTATCAAGGCCATTTGATCTTATGATAATTCACACAATATGTGGAGGTACTCTGGATAGGTGACCACATTAGGAGCAAAGGCTTTGGTTTGACATTGTGCAAGACGTATCACATATATATATATCTATTGGTTTGTGGGATTGTATTATGTACTGTGTGGATCTATGTACTGTTACTTTAAGACGCTATGTATTGTAAGCGTATTTGGTGTAAATTATCACATTAATTAATTGACCAATAGGAGGTGGCTTGTGGTTTTAAATAACAGTTTTACCTTACAGTGCTAGCAGCTTTGAATACGGCATCTGCCAAAACGCGTCAACTGTAGCTAGTTTTGCTGACCTCCATTTGTGCACATGCATGTTTTTTAGTCTGTGCCTCCAGGCTTTTAGTCTAATAATAAAAATTATTTGTTTTAACACTCCTGGCTGGTGCTCCTTTCATTCTGTGCTTTGTATACAAACAGGAGCCACAGGAATCTGTAGACATCACTATTCGTCTAAAACCTAGGGGCTTCTGAAAATTAGTACGTTACTTAAAAATAAGCAAAACAATATATTTTTACACAAACACTCCCAGATGGGCTATATAAATGGATCATCTATAAAACATTTATGCAAAGAAAAATGTAGTGTACAATGTCCCTTTAACATGGCTGATGTAGCAACCCTACAACACACAGGCACTTAATTTAGCACAGAATTAGCAAAGCAAATCTAACCCACAAATTACTGAAGTAGCTGCTATCACACAAATACACATAGTGTATACTGAAAGTACAAGGGTGCAAAATATATCAACACCTTATAAACAAGTGAATATAATGCAAAGTCTTGAATTTATTACAGTCCTGCCAGAAAACTCTAAACCAAGAAAATATACAACACAAGGCAAGATTTCTCATTTGGCAATCTAGCACAATGTTTACTCACGCTGGCTCTTGCCAGACTAGCCATGAAATGCAATTGGTAATCAACCGCCTACAGACATAAATTATATGTACTGGAAATCCAGCCTCTCTACAATCATGGGGGGAATAGGAATAGAAGGTAGTATATGCTCATGACACAGCAGATGACAGGAAGCATAAATCACTGAGACACCAAAAAAAAAAAATCTATAGGTTCCATTTATGAGGACCAAACCCTACATATATCTCATATTACACGATAACATAAATATACCACATAAAAATAATATCATAAATCTGGTACTGAATATCACTCTAAAGTAATATGAAATGTTGATTTCTCTACAGACTTTAGGAATAATAATAATTTAGGTAACTGGCTATTTTTATTTTTTTGTTTGTCTTTTTGCAAAAATAATTTTAGTTTTTTTCCCAGCTGCAATTTGTTGCAAGATTGAACTCTACTGCAATGAACTAAACCGAAGTAGAATTTTTGCACTTTCATCACAGAAAAAAAAGCCAAATCAGCTCTTTTGTTCAATTATACATTTTGTTAATGGAAGTAAAAAATGTTAGTGTAAAAGCCAGATTTATGGAGAGGTAAACTGTATAAATATTGTTCTTATTTGTTCAAGGGTTCATTTTTGTAATAAGCTTGATTTAGAAATAATTGAATAATGACTGGAACATAGCTCTAAATATAATAGAACACTACTTATATAAATTAAACTCAACCATTCTTGTCATTAAACCTAAATGCTGCTACAGTCTGCATCCTTCCTATCTAATTTATTCATCTCTTACTCCTTGTACAGACATCAGAAGCATTTTCCTTTCATCCCTCTGACACCAGAATCAGGTGCACATTTCACCTCTCCTTTCCCACACACACTTCAAGAATAGATGCTTCTCACCCCCACCCACACAGCTTAGGAGTTTAAATCAGTATATGATGTTCTGCTGACTGACTAAATGATATTAAGTCTAGAAATGTCGCTGTTTTCTGAAATTGTCTTAGCCTGTAGCAAATCAATTTATAAATACATGTGTATCTGTTTCCATTTATTTTATACATTAGACTGAAAAATATAATGCAAAAAAAAATATTTCATTTTAAGTAATACACTAAAGGAACACTCATAAATAATGTATCATAAGGTGCAAAATTAATAGTTTCACTGTAGTGCATGTATAATTAGATTTGCTAAGAATAGAATGTCTGGCAAGCTAGCAGCATTTGTTAACTCCAAATATTACTATCATACATGAATTTTGCAATAAGAAGATTTGTAGTAAATATCTGAATCTCATATCTCAATGACTGATTCAAGTGTATGATAGTTACCCTGATTGCTAAAGTGTTGGGGGGGGGGGGGGGATGGGTAGCTGTCATTTGGCTTTTTTCCTAGTGGTAAATACTTAAACTGAAGCTCTAATTCATTACATTGTATTGGAAGACAAATGCTTAAAGGGACAGTTTACACCCATTTATATATAACTGCATGTAATAGACACTTCTATAAAGAAGAATATGCACAGATACTGATATTAAAATCCAGTATAAAACCTTTTAAAAATGTACTTAAAGGGACAGTATACTATAAAATAGTTTTTCCCTTAATGTGTTTACAATTGCTTTTTTTACCAGCTGCAGAGTATAAAATGTATGAGATTTGCTTTTTAAGGTTTATTTCTGTATATTAAAGCTCTGATTTTGTGTTTTGAAGCCACAACCTAATAAAATGGGTTGAGCTTGTAGGTATAATTAGATCTCATTACTGTATCACATTGTGCACATATACCTGCTTCTTTATCTTATATCTGTCCTTAAAACAATCACCAGTACTTTGAGAGAACAATGGAAAATCAACATTTTATTACCTTATCTCTGCTTTATCCCACTGGGATTGTAATTTATTCTGCTGGCTGTGTTTATGAAGCTTATCTATAGTTGGTACGCGCGGCCACAAACTTTCAGAATAGGTGGGGATACCACATGCTAAATCAACAATTTCAAATGCCAATATAAGGGTAAAGGAGCTACTTGTAAACAATTTAATACACTCCAGCAGGTAAAGTGGATCATTGGGAACAAATTAAAGGGGAGAAATTTTTTGAGTAAACTGTCCCTTTAAAAACTCCCATTTTAGCATTATTAATGAGGTTAGGCTGGGACACCCAGTGAAAGGGGCTGGGAAAGCAGGAATAGCCGACAACCCCCTTCCCATGCATAGGAAAAGACCCATTAGACAAACAGGAGCAGCAGGAATCTGTCTACATCTGATACTTTGGGGCTTGGTTAGGAGTCTGAAAAGCAGCACAATGCTATTAAAGATCAGCAAAACTATACACTGCTACAGAAACACCAAGTATACATGGATTCAGATACAGTGTGCAATTAAAACAAACTATTACTAGTCTACTATTACATTTACATAGGTTTTTGGTATACTTTGTTCCAAAGCAGGTAGGTAGGCTCATGAGCAGGCACATATCTGGAGCACTACATGGAAGCAGTTTCGCTAGCATTCTTTTAAAGGGACAGTAAAGTCATATTAAACTATCATGATTTATTCAGATAGCACATGGAATTCTCAAAAACATTTTAGTTTGCTTTTGTTATCTCTTAGTATACTTTATTGAAGAGGATACTTAAGTAGGCTGAGGAGCAACAATGCACTACTTGGAGATAGCTGCTGATTGGAGGCTGCATATATTATGCCTCTTGTCATTGGCTCACTTCATGTGTTCAGCTAGCTCCCAGCGTTGCATTACCGCTCCTGAGCCTACTCTTTGACAAAGGATACAAAGAGGATAAAGCAATTTTGATTGCAGAAGTAAATTGAAACATTTTGTAAAATTGCACACTCTATCTAAATTATGAAAGTTTATTATGACTTTACTGTCCCTTTATCAGTTATACATCGTGCAAACTGCTTCCATCTAGTGCTCAAAGTAAAACTGCTGCTATATAGTTCTGACACGTGCACACTCCCTACATTGGTATTCTCTTCAACAAAGAATACCATGGGAACAAAGTACATTTTTATAATAGAAGTACATTGGATTTATTTATTTTTAGATTTTATGCACTGATTTTACTTCAAATTTTAAAAAAAAGGGACATAAAAATAGAAAACAAAAATGCTCTATCTTGTTAGAGCATTTTATTATTGAACTGTTGCCTGCATATAACTGTGTTTAAAGGGGATCGTCTCCAGAGCAGCAATGCACTACTGGCATTAGCTGAATATACCTGGTGAGCCAATGACAAAAAGCTGCCAATTGCCAGCTAGCTCCTGATAGTGCAGTTTTGCTCTGAGCATATCTAAATATGCTTTTTTTAAAAAAAACATGAACATTTTCTTAAAATTGCATGCTCTGAGCCATGCAAGTTCAATTTTAAAGTTTTTGATATTTTTACTGTAACATATTTTAAGATTGATTAAGAAAATGAATATAGAAACATGTCCATTTCAAAAGGTGGGTCTTGGGAAATAAATGGGCTTAAGGGAGCTGAGATCAAGGAGTTTGAATACTTACCCCCCATCCAGGTCCCTTAAACTCTTATAACCACCTCCTGGTCTCCAGGTTAATGATGTCACCATGTCCATGTGTGGTGATGTTGGATAGCCGAGGCAATGCAGAACCCTCGTCCACCTCGTAAGCAGTGGGGGCCGTAATCAGCTTCAAAATGCCACCCCTCATGACGACATGTGGTTGTCATCCACTGTTGAAGGGTTAAATGGGAAATCCTACAGAACATCCAGACTAAAATATTAATAAAAATACAAAAACAGAATTTGGCAAAAGTTTACTAAACACACACTACTGTTATAGTTGTCTCTTTGGTTCAATTATTTAACATAGGCAAAACTTAATAAAGGAATATTTATTATAAAGAAAAATAGTCGCAGTGCATTTATATTCAAAAGGAATTAACAAACACATATGCACAAAGCAAACACTTTGAAATAAAAAGGAGAAAATAACAGAACCTATTATTTAACCATCTTAGATGTCTTTCCCCAAGGGAGATTAGAAGGAAATATGCAGGTCACCTATGCTGTAGCAGCCTCCCATGTAAAATGACAAATACTAAAAATATTTTTGACTGAGTTCAGGTTTCTGGCGACAAGAACTGTGGCCACCCCTTTAATCAGCTCTCAACCCAGGCTGAGGTTATTCCATACTTTATATTGCTACTTATGTATAATAAGTAACAATACACTGTTGATTACTCACATTGTGGAACCATTGAGGATAAATTTGATACCAGAAATGACATTTGTCATATTTAGTCACCCAGTAACATGAAAATGATTAAACATATCCCGGGATTCTAGAGTATCTGGAATTATGTTAGGGATGTCATCAACCACTGGACAAGTGTACACAGATGCATGAGAAATAAACCCAGTCCAGCAAAAAAACAGCTTAGGATTGTGCACGTTTCTGGATGCTATAAGGCAGCAGTTTTTCAAAAATGTAATCCATTTGCAAGAGTACTAGATTTCCTGCAATGTAGTGCTACAGACACCTACCTATGTATCTCTTTAACAAAGAATACCATGGTAACAAAGCAAATTTGATATGTCAGTTGGAAACTTTATTTAAATTGTATGCTCTGTCTGAATCACAAAATTAGAATTTGGGGTTTCATATCCTTTTAAGGCACCTTCACACAGTGTACAAACCTAATTAATAAACCTCACAGACATGTTAGGCTAAATCTAGTAATTGTTATTCAACCTGTTTATGCAGCAGTGTGTTATTAATAAAACACTGCACTATATTTCTTTTTCTTGCTTCATTTCCCATGCACACCTGACATCATGCGCCGGAGATGAATAAATGGGAAGTAGCCACAGATTCTAAGGCACATACTGAATATTAAGAGGGGATTTGCACATAACACACAATCCTGCAGGAGGAATTTAAGTGGTTCTTTTTACAATCTCTACTTACCTCATACTGATCAAGGTTTTAATCTGAGTATAACCTCAATAGGAGAGAACCATTGGTAGACTGGGTTTTTTTATCCTTTTGTGACAGGGTTAAAGTGCCTACATCGGAACACCTGTTCCGATGTAGACAAATTGAAACTACGCGATCGTGCATATGATCGCGAGATTTCAATTATTGAATCGCATCTGGGGGGCGTCCCTACAACCCTAGGAACGCCCTCCAGACCGCGATCAAGTCCTTGAAGCACAGAAGGCTTCAGGACAGCCGTTTGTTATGACGTTCTATTCCGTCATAACGGCTTTAAAGCCCAGTGTAAATATGACGGAATAGAACGGCATAACGGCGTTAAAAGGTTAATGCCCTAACAAAAATATAAATATAATTATTTAATTTCACTACAGTGGCAATTACACATCTATGTTTTCTACACTATATACACGGGTATATGCATAATATTCAAATATACCGTACTTGTCAATTGTCTTAATTTGTTGATCCAACAATGTAAGAATCTGCCTTTAGGTGTATCTCCGGACATGAGACCTTTGTTGGTCTTATCTTCATAGGAGTCTCCTGCACTTCACATTAGAAAGGCAGATTGATAAAGTAATATATCTAACTTGGTGAAATGGTATTTGTGAGTCAGTTTACAGATAAGGTTGGATAATACAATATTTAATATTTTGTGCACTTTGTGTGCAGTTTACTTTTTAATGCTTTGGGAATCTGTCCTTGGTTGTGGTTAGCACTTATGTAACCTGCCTACTTGACTACACTGCTGCATAGTGTCCTTGGTTATTATTTTTATATGTTGGTAAACTCAAACTATGTTATACAAGTTTGTAATCAAAAGGCAACTATGTTATACACGTTTATAATCACTGTAGGATTTTGAGGTGTAGAACAAAAACATTTTAATGTCAGTGAAGCAGGACATACAAAGTAGTAGAGACGTTTGTTTTCATATGAATGCACATTCGTGACGAAAATCGGATTTAAACTAAACGAATATTCAAATGAATGCACAAACAAAATGAAAGAAAATGAAAAAATACTGATGAAAATTGTCAGTATTCATTATTTTATTTTTTAAAGAGGTTAATACTTACATTAGCACGCTCTCCAGAGCACATTAAGGAGAAGTTTTCACCTGTAGCTTTGAAACATTTACATTTGTTTTAATGTTTAGCTAAAATACCGAATAGTGCAGCCAACGAATATTCAGGGAAACAAATTTCCCCGAATATTCAGAACAAAATTTTTGTCCAAAACAAAAATCTTGGCTGCATATCTCTACAAAGTAGTTCTACTGTCATTACTTTTACTAATCTCCATATTTAGTATAAAAAAAGAGATACAGTGCCTCTTCCTCTTATAATTAAAAGCCTCACAAATATAATTCATCACAGCAAAATCCCCAACTCGATTAAAGAAATATAGATCCCCATTGATCCAAAGGAAAGTTCATAAGATTCTCAGGCAGGGAACCTGTCTGCCTGAGCTAGCTAGTAGCAAGGAACATCCACTGGCACCATTTATTGAATTGTGACATACAAATACAAATCTAAATGTTCAAATACAATTTTTTTTAAATAAACTTTTGTTTTTTTTGGAAGTGCAATGTTGTTGTTTTTTTGGAAATACAATTCTTTTTTTTCTTTATATGTAGAAAAATAAATCTAGTTCCCATTTTGCTAAAGGACTTGAGATGTCACAGCATTTACTTCTGTATGTGCCTGGAAAGTAGCTGCTCTTTTGCTTTCAATTAAATGTGGCGAAATGACTGACAATCTCAGCACAGCAACATCTCAGGTATACCTTTTAACATTTATCATGTAACATACAACATGACTTAACATGCCAGAAGTGATTATTCTCACTTGCACAATACAACACTTTACAGAGGAATATTGATTCTGATTTTTTCAACACAGTTTTCATGGAAGCAGCAAAAACTCACTTTCAGTGTATGAAAGTAGTATGTTTTACCGTACAACATGCTTTAACATGGCCAAAGTGCTTATTCTGCCTTGTAATAATAATGAAGTAAGGAATATTGATTTTGATGATTTAAAGGTACATGAAACTCAAATATTTTCTTTCATGATTCGGAAAGAGCAAGTGATTTTAAACAACTTTCCTATTTACTTCTATTTTTTTTTTATTTGCTTCCTTCTCTTGTTATCCTTTGCTGAAAGGTTTATCTAAATAAGTTCAGGAGCAGCAAAGAACCTAGGTTCTAGCTTCTGATTGGTGGCTGCAAATATATACTGATGGTCATTGGCTCACCCATGTGTTCAGTTAGAAACCAGTAGTGCATTTCTGCTCCTTCAACAAATGATACTAAGAGAATGAAGCAAATTTGATAATAGACATAAACTGGAAAGTCGATTAAAATTGTATGTTCTACCTAAATCATGAAAGAAAATGTTTGGGTTTCATGTCCCTTTAATCTAAGCTTTTATATCAGCAGCTTTTCTTCTCCATATTTGATTGAAAGCAAGAGAGTAGTTTACATCCCAGGCAAACACAGTGAATGATGTGACATCTCAAGTCCTGTAGCAAAATGGGAACTAGATTTATTTTGAGATATCTGGTAGCGACACATCATCCACTGCCCACATTTATTATTGCAGCTGCACATTTATTGTTTGTGCAGCCCTCCATTGTTCTTGTTTAACTAATCGTGCGAGAGCAGGGGCTGTCAACCACCTTAGTTAGATCCTTCTCGCAACTGCTGCTTCTTAAACGGACAGTAAAGTCAAAATTAAATGTTCATGATACAGATAGAGCATGCAATTTTTTTTTTATATCACTTTATTTACATCCAACAATGAGTACAATTCCATAATCACATGAAAACATAATATTAAAATTTACTAGAACAAAGTAACAACAAGAAAATAATAAGTAAAAGAAGACAGTAACAGTCAATCAAAAATAAAGTATATGTTACATATCATATACCCAATTGGCTGTACTAAGCAGTCTGTCTATCTTTCAATAACTCATTGTTGGAATATGGTTTTTTTCTGTCTTTTTTCCCTTCCCCCCTTTCTTTTGAACCAAGGCAAAACAACCAAAACTGAGGGGAAAAAAAAAAAAAAAACCCAGGGGAGGGGGGGGGGGGGGAAGAAAAGAAGGAGGGGGGAAGGTAGGAAATGGACAAGAAGGGAGAAGAGAAGAAAGGAAAGGGAGGAATCCTTAAGTTACTCTAACCCTCCGCGGGTCACCAAATACCTAATAATACTAATTCCGAGTTCTTAAATGGAGCGATCAAATAATCGATTTCTCTTTCAGGAAAAATCTTAATAAATGGCGCCCATTTATGGAAAAATTTCTTTACATCAAGTTCATTGTCTATATTAGTGTTTTTTTGTTCTAAGACACATTGTTTCTTTAGGTGATTCCTAATTTCTGAAATGGTTAGTATTGCCCTCTGTTTCCATTTCATACATATCAGATATCTGGTAGCTAAGATAGATAAATTTACTAATTTTTCATTAGGCTGACGTCCCTCTTGAGGTTTTAGACAGAATATAATCTGAAATAATGAGAGGGCTATCAGCTCAATTTTAAGTATATTTTTTAGCCAATACTCCAGCTTACTCCATACATTCCTCAATCTAGGGCAATACCAAAACATGTGTATTAGGTCCGCAGCTAAGTAAGAACATTTAGGACATTTATTAAATTCAGGGTTTCGGACTCTGAGGCCTCTTTCCGGAGTGAAGTATGCCCTGTGCAAAAGTTTCAGGTGAGCATCTCGCCAATTAGAAGAAAGAGTTGTTTTTATTACTTTGTTCAGTGAAAGTTGAATAATTTTAGGTTCTATGTTACTATGTGGAATTAAATTATTCCAGATCAGAGCCAGGTTCTCCACTAGCGGGCCAGCCTTACTGGAGCTCAGCATATAATAACATGGAGCGATGGACATAGAGGAATTTTTAGTTATTGTTAACCACGTTTCTAAGGTGCCCAAAGTCCAACTCCAGCCAATCTTCTGTATAAGATCAGCTGTATAATGTCTTATCTGTAGGTATGCGAAAAAATCTTTATTTAGCAAATTAAATTCGTTCTTCAACTCTTCAAAGGATTTGATACACTTTCTGTCCCGATCAATTAGATATATAACTCTGTCCAGACCATTGTTGTGCCATCTGTTAAAAACAGTTGAGTCTAAGCCTGGTTGGAAATTCGGATTTCTGATTATGGGAAGGTATTTTGATGCTTTAGGACATATTGAGAGAAGTTTAGTTAGTCTAGACCATGCTTTGAGCGGATTCAAAATAAATTTAAATTCCTTAATACTTGTTGGGAGGTCCCTAGGTTCCAAATGTGCCAGGGCTAATAGTGAATACGGATCGCAAATATTGGACTCAAGATCATTATTTAGAACATAGTTCTTGTTGTAAAACCAATCTGCTACTATGCGGACTAAGAAGCATAGATTATAAAATCTTAAATTTGGTAATGCTAAGCCTCCCATCTCTCTTGGTGATGTTAATTTAGAGAGGGCTATCTTAGATCTTTTTCCCTGCCAAATAAATTGTCGAATTGATGAATTTAACAATCGTATATCTTTCTCAAATAGAATTAATGGGACATTCTGTAAAATGTATAGCAATTTTGGGAGGAGAACCATTTTAAATAGTGCTGTGCGGCCGGATATTGAGAGAGGTAGGCTTTGCCAAGTTTTAAGCCTTCCTTTGATATATGCTAAAATTGGGGTTATGTTTTCTTTATAAAGGTCTTTTAAATTAATTGGGATTTTAATTCCTAAGTATTTCATTGATTCCGTTACTACTTTATAAGATACATTTGCAATACTGGTCCTATTTTTTCTGAGCCAAATTAGTTCAGATTTTATAGCATTTACTTTGTATCCTGAGAATGCCCCATAATGATCAGTAATCTGCTGGAGTTTAGGGATGTTTTCTGCTGTGTTAGAAAGATATATAAGCAGGTCATCCGCATATAATCCTGTTTTTATTTCATGGTTTCGAATTTTTATACCTTCCAGCGAGCGCCTAATTTCCATTGCTACGGGTTCAATGGTTAAATCGAAAAGGAGCGGGGAGAGAGGACAGCCCTGGCGAGTGCCCCTCTTCAATACAATTGGAGGAGAAATATCATTGTTAATAATCAGGCATGTAGAAGAGTGATTGTATAAGTTCTCTACAAACTTAGGAAAATTGCCCTCAATCCCAAACCTTGATAAAGAAAAAATTATATGTTTATGGATTACTAAATCGAAAGCTTTTTCCGCATCAATTGATAAAATGGCCATATCAGGGGAGTCCTCCCTCCCCACCCCTTGAGCAGATGTTCCTTGAATATATTCCATAGTAACCAGCAGTTCTCTGATTTTTGCTGAGGAGTTACGATTATTGATAAAGCCGGCTTGGTCCGGATGGACTACCGTAGATAAGATAGACTGAAGCCTTCTTGCTAAAATTGAGGAAAGTATTTTATAGTCTGAATTTAACAATGCAATAGGTCTATAAGACTCTTTACTTGCAGGATCCTTCCCCTCTTTTAAGATCAGAGCGGTAAGTGAAGATGCGAAGGAAGACGAAGTCTGTTTATGATTGATAAAAATATCATTGTAAAGATTGCCCAGGTAGGGAGCTATCTCTGATGATAAGATTTTGTAAAACTCGTTAGGCAATCCATCCGGGCCAGCCGCCTTATTTAGAGGAAGTTTGGTAATTATTATTCTGATTTCTTCCTGTGTAATAGGTGCATTAAGTCCGGCAATCTCCTCAGGGGTAGCCGTGGGAAAAATAATTTTATTACAAAATTCTATCGCTTTATCTGTATCGAACTCCTTACTAGTGTAGAGTTGTTGGAAATACTGATGGAACACACTTGAGATTTCTTCCGATTTAGTTAAGAGCTTCCCATTCTGCTGGATTTTATCAATATTAGGTTTTTTATTCTCATTCTTAATTAGTTTAGTTAACATTTTGCCAGACTTATTGCCAAATTTGTGCAGTTTGGCTTGTAGTCTAAGCTCGCTATATGTTTCCTGCGTTAAGTGAAAAGTATCTCTCACTGCCTTAGCCCGCATGTATCTTGCCCAATTGAGGGGTGTTCTTTCCAGTAAATAAAGATTATAGGAATTAATCAATGAATGGCTCACTTCCTTTTCTCTTGCCTTTCTTCTCTTATTTTGAATGGCGGAATATGCCATAATTTCCCCTCTGAGGACTGCCTTAGCAGTTTCCCAGAAGATATCTGTGTGTTCCACATAATTACTATTAAATTGGGCATATTCCTTGAATTTGTTCCTGAGCCATTCTTTGAATTTTAACTCAGAATAGAAATAGTAAGGAAAAAAAAATCGCAGGGTCTTTGATCTAGATTGAGTAAAGTTAAATTCAAGAGTGATGGGCCCGTGGTCCGAGAGAAAAATAGGCATTATCTCAGCTTTAACCATTGTAGAGCTTAAATGATCCCCAATTAAAAACAAGTCGATCCTAGATAATGTTTTGTGGGCCTTAGATAGACAGGTGAAATCCTGAATATCAGGATTCTGATATCTCCAGATGTCACGCACCGAGAGGATCTGTTTAATGTTATTAATTATTTTAGAGTCAAGATTATCTTTTTTCTGTTTCAGAGGCTTATTATTTCTTCTGAGTCTATCTATGGGACATTGGGGGGCCATATTAAAATCCCCCCCCAAAATTAAATGTCCTTCAGTACTTAGAAGGAGCTTTGCTTGTAGTACGTCCCAAAATTCAGGATCGTTTTTATTTGGACCATAGACATTGCAGATTGTGTATTTTGTCTGACCTATTTTCAACTTAACCAGGACATACCTCCCCCCGGGGTCAGCCTCAGAGTCTAGAATCTCCACTTGAAGTCTTTTTCCTATAAGTATTGCAACTCCCCTTTTCTTCCCTACACTCGGGGCGACAAGAACTTCTTTTACCCAGGATGATTTCAATTTTAATGATTCCTCTAAATTTAAATGAGTTTCCTGTATTAAACCAATATCGGTCTGGGCTTTCCGTAGATGTGATAGAATTGCTTTACGTTTAATAGGAGAAGAAATTCCCCCCACATTCCATGATACAATTTTAAATTTTTCAGATTTATATGTCATATTTCTCTAAAATGTAAAGGAAAAAGAAAGAGAATTAGAAAAATGTAGGGGGGGGGGAAGCCAGGAAGATATTGGAGGGAGGGCAGGAGAGGGGAGAAAAAAAAACAAAAAAAAAAACAATCCCCACAGGGAAGGGGGGGGGAGGGGAGGGGGTTACATTTTCCCCCATGACTGCCATCATCATACATTTGTCTTCATAATTGACGCAATAAGAAAGAAACAAAAATACAAGATAAATCCACATAATTAAAGCCATTAGCCATAAAATTATCATCTATGTTTATGTATCTAGAGTCTTATAAAGATTTTCAGCAATTTGGACATCTTCAGTAATATGTGTTATTCCATTTAGTACCACTTTCAGTTTTGAGGGATAGATCAGAACCGCCCTATACCCTTGTTGTATGAATTTGGAGCAAATCGGGGCTAATTCCCGTCTCTTTAAGGCAGTATCCGCCGAAAAGTCCTGAAAAATCATAATTTTATTACCCTCTATCATGATTGGCTGGTTCTTTCGAGAGTACTGTAACAGTAGTTCTTTATCCTTATAATTAAGTAGCCTAGCAATTACTGGTCGATTTCTGCTGCTACTGTTACCCTCTAGACGTGGGGGGCCTATCCTATGGGCTCTCTCAACTATAATCAGAGGGTATGTGGAAGGGATTTTTAACGCTTTAGTGAGAGTGTCGGATATAAAAATGTCAAGCTTTTCAAATTGTTTACTTTCAGGGAGGCCAATTATTCTTAAATTATTCCGTCTTGAACGGTTTTCAAGGTCCTCTAGCCTGTCCATGATTTTTTGTACCCTTTTTGCTGAGATCTCAATCTTAGTGCTATGTGTACCTGCTTGATCTTCTAGGTCCGAGACCCTCTGTTCTACTTCTTGCAGTCTATTTGAAAACTGCCTCACTTCCTGAGTTAAAGAGGAAATATCATGTTTAATGTCAGTTTTAAGTGTTTCAAATTTAGGGGCTAATGCCTCCGCGATATTGGTCACTAATGTCTGCATATTAAGATTTTCTGGTATTGTTGGTACTTGTTCAACGACTGGTTCTAATGTATTCTTGAGTTTCCTATCTCTGTGCCTGCCTGTCATATTTGGAGAAGGATTTTTTGGCGAGTTTGAAAGGTATTTATCCATGTACCGCGTGAATGTGAATTACGAAAGTGCCGCAAGAAAGGGAAGAAGAGAGAAAAAAAAAAAAAAAAAAAAAAAAGGGGGGGGGGGAATTTGTGTGTGATATAAGTGGTGATATGTTTATACAATTAAGAAAAAGTGAGGTTGTGCCAGTGAGAAGAGGTGAAAGCCTAGTGTCTAGGGGCTACAGGAGCCCAGGGGATAAAAAGTCAAAAAATTCAAAATTGATGTGTTTTCTAGTGAGTGAAGGGTAGTTAACCAATTAGATAGTGTATGCGAGAAAAATAGAAGTTTATTGTGAGTGGTGATAAAGTGAGATTATTGCGGTAACAAGGAGATATTCCTCCCAACTCCTTGAGTTGAAACTAGATTTCCTCCCAAATTATTTTGCGTTAAAATTCGTCCTCTATTGAAGTTAACTAATTGTCTGAGTTTTATATCTGGGTCAACTATTTATTTTATTTTTAAGAGTAGGCAAAACTATAAGATACTATCTTTCACCCCTTGAAGAGTAGATATTTCTATTCTTAAGGATTTAGCAGAAAAGCTGTGTTTTCATTAATGAGTGACCTTCCAGACATTAAAGTTTCTGCCTGAGCCAGCCTTATTATAAGTCTCACTTTTGTATTTTCTTCCCCTTTCTCCTTTATTATTACAACAAAGTGAAGAATTAAAGCTTGATATGTGTTAGTATGAAATTGTATACAAATGCAGAGCTTAAAGAAATAAGTCAAAAAACAGATAACACCAGTAAATACAGAGAGTTGTATAACTCAAATAGCAGCAGAGCAGTATAGACTTTTCCCACCTGTTCATAAAATTTTATAGGCACACTACGTTTGTAAGTGTGGAAAATAAAGGTATGTAGATTCAGCTCAGGTCTCTTCAATAATCTTATATGTATATGATGCCCTCTCTCCTCTCTTTTCAGAGTGAAAGAAAGAAAAAACTCCAATAAATTGAGTAAGTTACTTAAGCGTGAGTGCTCAGAGCTTTGATATCTAAGTGTGCTTCCTTTATAGTAAAGATTCTTGTAAAGTGTAAGGATTTTAATATTAATAATGGAGAGCCATAACCGGTTAGAGTTTGGCCCCCAGTACTAATAGTTATTATTGCTGTTTTTAAATCACTTTAGCAATTTACTTTACTAAATCAGTAAACAAGAGTACATATAATACTAAGCAAAAGAGAACTTAAGCTTAAAATACCATTTGTAATTTAGTTAAACCAAAAAAAAAAAAAAAAAAAAAAGAAGCTCTTTGAGTAGATGTCCCTCTGAATCGTGAGACCTTTAGCATTTCAAGGACAGGAAGAGGGCTTAATTTGTCTCAGGTCCCAATTTTTCACTATAAGTCCCTTGAGAAAAGCAGCCTGAATATTGTACTACAGCTTTATTTCACTCTCCACTGTATTCGTTTAATAAGCAAAAAAGGGGAGATATTCAGCCAAGGGGAAAAAAAAAACAGAGAAAGTCTTTTCCTCCCTTTCCCCTCTTCTTCCTCACTATCCTTCTCCGTTACTTCTATATGTCCCAGTCTAGAATTATGTGGGCTGAAGAGTAATTACTTCTCAATTATTTTTGTTTCTCCTCTGTTTCCAGTCTAAAATCAACTCTCCTTGTTCCACTTATTTTCGTTGTTAGGAATGCAATACTTTTCTTCCTCAACCTGTCTATTTGTCCCAGGTGTCCTCTTTTCAATTGAGGTATCGAGACCTCTACCCAAAAAGACTCACCTTCTCCTCCGCTACCCGATCTTCCTTCTTGTCTGAAAGTGCCTAGTGGGCCAAGGCGAGTGCCGTAACTCCGGCAGAGAGAGAGCCGTGAATAGGTCGCCTGTCAGAGAGTTCGGTGTCTGAAGATTCTTTGGACGGCAGGCGAATCCCTCACCCCCTCTCACGCAGCACCGGTGGGAGAGGGGGGGGGGGGAGTACAAACAGGAGACCCTCTGTAACAAGTTTCCAGATCACACTGCTCGCGGCGTCCAGCAGGATTCTCAGTGTCTCCTCCCACGCAGCATCGGTGGGGGGGGAGAGAGCGTGAGCACAGTTGATCCCGCGGGAGCAGCGGTGTCTTTTCCGGCAGTCTCTTTCTTCTTCCCGGAGTCCAGGTAAGTATATCCAGTACAATTTTGATCACGAAGCGGGAGCGGAGGAACAGGGAGTTTCAGATTGCGGCCAGTTATAATAGCACAATATAGCTTAGACTGGAGCCAGAAGGATTTCAAGCGTATAAGTCCATTATTCTCGGTATGTTTCTTATTTTTTTCATAGCAACCCCAAACGGAGTATGACTACTTATAATGATATTGAAAGTTTGTTTTAATATAGTCTGAGAGCAAGTTATGGGTTCATTTCTGCAGCTAAGCAGTGGGTTGAATTTCCACTGCACGGCACCAGGGAAGTTGTCTCAAAGTGTCCAGGTAGCAGCCCCAGGTAGTGGGGAGGCGCGAAATTCCTACCGCCAGGTGCTGTAGGGCTGGAGGGGAGAGCTCAGCAATCAGAACCTTGCTCCTCCTCCACCAGGTGCCAGGGCATGCCAGAGCATGCAATTTTAAACCACTTTCCAACTGACTTCTCTTATTAAATGTGTTTTGCCCTATTGGTATCCTTTGTAGATGAGTCAATCTAGGTAGGCTGATAAGATAATAATTACAATAATAATAAACCAGAAAAAATTGGGTAAAATACAAGGTTGTAAAAAACAATGAGATAAGGTGCAGGATAATGGCAGTCTGCAGAGGCTTAGATACAAGGTAATCACAGAGGTAAAAAGTGTTATAATATAACAGTGTAGGTTATGCAAAACTGGGGAATGGGTAATAAAGGGATTATCCATTTTTTAAACAATAAATATTTTCAAGTAGACTGTCCCTGGCAACAGTGCTTGTAACTATGTATAACATTGCTATAAACCCTAGGTAGGCTACTAGGAGCTTAGGAGCGTGTGCATGTCTTTAGTATCCCATGACAGCAGTTTTTTAACTATATATAACATTTCTATGAACATTGTTACAAACTACTTTAAAAACACACAAGCTGGTTCCACAGATCTACTGTATGTTTGTTAAGTATACCAAAGCTACAAAGCTGTGTGCACAATGGAAATCTTTGTTAAAGGGACACTGAACCCACATTTTTTTTCTTTCGTGATTCAGATAAAGCATGCAATTTTAAGCAACTTTCTAATTTACTCCTATTATCAAGTTTCTTCGTTCTCTTGCTATCTTTATTTGAAAAAGGCATCCAAGCTTTTTTTTTGGTTCAGCCCTATGGACAGCACTTTTTTATTGGTGGTTGTTCACCAAAAATGGGCCGGCATCTAAACTTACATTCTTGCATTTTAAATAAAGATACCAAGAGAATGAAGAACATTTGATAATAGGAGTACATTAGAAAGTTGCTTAAAATGACATGCTCTATCTGAATCACAAAAGAAAAAATTTGGGTTCAGTGTCCCTTTAAACTTATTATCATTATTATTATCATCTATGTGTATAGTGCCGCAAACTGTAGTGCTGGGTACAAAGATAGGGTATATAATGACAAGGATTTGTGATAAGATACAAATACATAAGCGACTAAACAAATCTAGTACAGGAGGAAGAGGGCCCTGCCCCAGAGAGCTTACAGTGTACAGGTTGAGGGTGCAGAGACATACGTTTTGGGGTAGCTTGTCACATGGATTGTAGTTGCAGCAGTGAGTCAGGCAGATTTATTTTGGTTAGGATGAGAGATGGAGGAGGGATGAAAAGCCTCTCTGAATAGATGGGTTTTCAAAGCATGTCTGAAGCAAGACTGGAGACAGTCTGGTGGAGCAGGGTAGAGAGTTCCAGAGGACAGGAGCAGCATTTTAGAAGTCTTGGAGGCGAGAATGGGATGTAGAGATAATAGGAATAGAGAGACGTAGGTCAGAGGTTGATTAAAGAGGACGAGTCCGGGAGTATTTGTAGATGAGAGAGGAAGTATAGCTGAAAGTGAGGCTGTTGAGTGCTTTATAGGTTAAAATGAGTTGCCATATTGGATATCACTTTTACACTACACATACAATCTCACAGTGTTTAATGTCTCTTTAACACAAACTTATAGATTTGGTAGTGTTTGCGAGTATTTGATGAGTTGTCTGGGTACCAGATCAGGGACTGCAAGGTTGCACAGAGAAGATTACAGGGTATGGAGGAAGTAGAGTGAACTGACCATAGAGAGGCTATCATTATAGTAGCCCAAGTGCACAAACACACATTTTATGTACTTTAATGAATTGCACCCACTTAAATACAAACCCTAGCTCATTTTGCTGATTACACTTATTTTGTGCTCTAAGACAATCTTTTTGCTAGAAGGAACCTGTGTTTGCTTTTCACTAGCATTTTCCTTTACCCATCATATCACTGTGGATATGCTAATGCTATTGCTATTAATATCAGCTCCCTGTGACTACATGCAATAGAGATCCTTAGGGAGCCAGAATAATTTACACCAATGTTGGCTTGTAATGTTACCATGACAACATCAGGTCAGTTACTAACTAATGCTAGGTCCTGGTCTGTTGAAAATATAATAACATTTTACACTTTAAAGGCAAGCATGGCAAGCTGTGCACTGCCTAGTCCATCAATTACAAACATTTTCTATCTAGACCTCAGCATGTGAAAACTAGCTTATAGCAGGTCCTCATATTTCTGGCCAGATTACAAGTGGAGCGCAAACATTTGTGCATGAGCGATAAGGGGTTTATCCTGGGGGGCAGGGCCGCCATCAGGGGGTGACAGGGGTGACTCCTGTCAGGGGCCCAATGGGCCAGGGGGGCCCCATGAGGCAAGAACTAAAAAAAAAAAAAAAAAAAAAAATTTTTTTTTTTTTTACATTTTGGCAGCCACCAGTGGGTACTACAGCAGAGTGCTAATTGAACATGGGAAATGTTATTACAAGGAGTAAAGTATTAGCATTTGAGAGGATTTCTGAGTGTGCACTAAACCACTATGCACAGTGTGAGACAGACTTGGCACTTTGTTTGTACAGTGTGTGCCTGAGTCAGACGGCAGATCACTTTCATTTGCAGAGGAGGTAGGACTTACTTAGCAAATGTTTTGTATTTCTTTGTGCAATTTCGGATTGTAACTTTAGTGTGGTAGTAGTTGTATGGTGGGGTCAGGGGTCCATAAAAACACATTTTTTTAGCAGCAATGTATTTATGATTATTAGAAAATGCTGTAAAAATTCTATATTTAAAACCAAGCAGAAATGTTTCCTCCTCAATACGCAAATGGAAGGTGCCCTTTTGGCAGATATGCATTTATAAATATATATATATATATATATATATATATAACATTCTAGTTTACTGTCCCTTTATGAAAGGACTTTCCAGATGCAAGGAGGCATTTTATCTAAGATTTTTACATCTGCATAAAATGTTATACTCTCAGACTAAGGGGGGTAGTTATCAAGCCGTCTACTTTTCTGGCTTCGCCGGCCCAATACGTCCGCCTAAGCTCGCCTACCTTCGCCGCCGCGGACCTTGAATACGTTCGCCTAAGTTATCAAATAAAGCTGTCAAAAAGCCGCGGGGCGATGAGCAGCGGACTGTGACAGTTATCACTCATCCGATCTCGCTGCCCTTTGGCTTTTTCCCAGCTTTATTGCTAGCCTGTCACTAAGCACTCACACTAAACTACACTGTTCTACCCCCTATACCGGCGCCCCCGGAGGCCCCCGCAACTAAATAAAGTTACTAACCCCTAAACCGCCGCTCCTAGACCCCGCCGCAAGTCTTATAAATGTATTAACCCCTAAACCGCCGCTCCTAGACCCCGCCGCAAGTCTTATAAATGTATTAACCCCTAAACCGCCGCTCCCGGACACCGCTGCCACCTACATTATACCTAGTAACCCCTATCCTGCCCCCCCTATACCGTCGCCCTCTATTATAAAATTATTAACCCCTATCCTGCTGATCCCGCACCTCTCCGCAACTAAATAAATAGTTTAACCCCTAAACCGCCGCTCCATGAACCCGCCGCAACCTATAATAAATTTATTAACCCCTATCCTGCCCCCCACTACGCCGCCGCCACTGTAATAAAATGATTAACCCCTAAACCTAAGTCTAACCCTAACCATAACGCCCCCCTAACTTAAATATTAATTAAATACATCTAAATAAATTAACTCTTATTAACTAAATGAATCCTATTTAAAACTAAATACTTACTTATAAAATAAACCCTAATATAGCTACAATATAAATAATAATTATATTCTAGCTATCTTAGGATTTATATTTATTTTACAGGTACCTTTCAATTTATTTTAACCATGTACAATAACTATTAAATAGTTATTAACTATTTAATAGCTTACCTAGCTAAAATAAACTGAAATTAACCTGTAAAATAAAAACTAACCTAAGTTACAATTACACCTAACACTACACTATACTTTAATAAATTATTCCTATTTAAAACTAAATACTTACCTGTAAAATAAACCCTAAGATAGCTACAATATAAATAATAATTATATTCTAGCTATCTTAGGATTTATATTTATTTTACAGGTAACTTTGTATTTATTTTAGCTAGTTAGAATAGTTATTAAATAGTTATTAACTATTTAATAACTACCTAGCTAAAAGAAATACAAAATTACCTGTAAAATAAATCCTAACCTAAGTTACAATTAAACCTAATACTACACTATCATTAAATTAACTAAATAAACTACCTACAAATAACTACAATGAAATACAATTACATAAACTAACTAAAGTACAAAAAATAAAAAAAGCTAAGTTACAAAAAATAAAAAATTAAGTTACAAACATGTTAAAAATATTACAACAATTTTAAGCTACTTACACCTAATCTAAGCCCCCTAATAAAATAACAAAGCCCCCCAAAATAAAAAAAAATCCCTACCCTATTCTAAATTACATAAATTTCAAAGCTCTTTTACCTTACCAGCCCTTAAAAGGGCCATTTGTGGGGGCATGCCCCAAAAAGTTCAGCTCTTTTGCCTGTAAAAGAAAAATACAACCCCCCCCCCAACATTAAAACCCACCACCCACATACCCCTAATCTAACCCAAACCCCCCTTACAAAAACCTAACACTAATCCCCTGAAGATCATCCTACCTTGAGTCGTCTTCACTCAGCCGAGCCACCGATGGAACTGAAGAGGACATCCGGAGCGGAAGAAGTTAATCCTCCAAGCGGCGCTGAAGAAATCTTCCATCTGATGAAGTCATCATCCAGGCGGCGCTGAAGAAGTCTTCGATCCGGCCGATGTCATCTTCAAAGAGGCGCTGAAGAGGTCTTCTATCCCGGCGAAGTCATCTTCCAAGCCGGGTCTTGAATCTTCCTTCCGCCGACGCGGAACCACCTTCTTCACCGACGGACTACGACGAATGACGGCTCCTTTAAGGGACGTCATCCAAGATGGCGTCCCCTCAATTCCGATTGGCTGATAGGATTCTATCAGCCAATCGGAATTAAGGTAGGAAAATCTGATTGGCTGATGGAATCAGCCAATCAGATTCAAGTTCAATCCGATTGGCTGATCCAATCAGCCAATCAGATTGAGCTCGCATTCTATTGGCTGATCGGAACAGCCAATAGAATGCGAGCTCAATCTGATTGGCTGATTCCATCAGCCAATCAGATTTTTCCTACCTTAATTCCGATTGGCTGATAGAATCCTATCAGCCAATCGGAATTGAGGGGACGCCATCTTGGATGACGTCCCTTAAAGGAGCCGTCATTCGTCGTAGTCCGTCGGTGAAGAAGGTGGTTCCGCGTCGGCGGAAGGAAGATTCAAGACCCGGCTTGGAAGATGACTTCGCCCGGATAGAAGACCTCTTCAGCGCCTCTTTGAAGATGACATCGGCCGGATCGAAGACTTCTTCAGCGCCGCCTGGATGATGACTTCATCGGATGGAAGATTTCTTCAGCGCCGCTTGGAGGATTAACTTCTTCCGCTCCGGATGTCCTCTTCAGTTCCATCGGTGGCTCGGCTGAGTGAAGACGACTCAAGGTAGGATGATCTTCAGGGGATTAGTGTTAGGTTTTTGTAAGGGGGGTTTGGGTTAGATTAGGGGTATGTGGGTGGTGGGTTTTAATGTTGGGGGGGGGTTGTATTTTTCTTTTACAGGCAAAAGAGCTGAACTTTTTGGGGCATGCCCCCACAAATGGCCCTTTTAAGGGCTGGTAAGGTAAAAGAGCTTTGAAATTTATGTAATTTAGAATAGGGTAGGGATTTTTTTTATTTTGGGGGGGTTTGTTATTTTATTAGGGGGCTTAGATTAGGTGTAAGTAGCTTAAAATTGTTGTAATATTTTTAACATGTTTGTAACTTAATTTTTATATTTTTTGTAACTTAGCTTTTTTATTTTTTGTACTTTAGTTAGTTTATGTAATTGTATTTCATTGTAGTTATTTGTAGGTAGTTTATTTAATTAATTTAATGATAGTGTAGTATTAGGTTTAATTGTAACTTAAGTTAGGATTTATTTTACAGGTACATTTCTCTTTATTTTAGCTAGGTAAGCTATTAAATAGTTAATAACTATTTAATAGCTATTGTACATGGTTAAAATAAATTGAAAGGTACCTGTAAAATAAAAATAAATCCTAAGATAGCTAGAATATAATTATTATTTATATTGTAGCTATATTAGGGTTTATTTTAAAGGTAAGTATTTAGTTTTAAATAGGATTCATTTAGTTAATAAGAGTTAATTTATTTAGATGTATTTAATTAATATTTAAGTTAGGGGGCGTTAGGGTTAGGGTTAGACTCAGGTTTAGGGGTTAATAATTTTATTACAGTGGCGGCGGCGTAGTGGGGGGCAGGATAGGGGTTAATAAATTTATTATAGGTGGCGACGGTGTAGGGGGGGCAGATTAGGGGTTAATACATTTAATATAGGTTGCGGCGGGTTCAGGGAGCGGCGGTTTAGGGGTTAATACATTTATTATAGTTGTGGTGGGCTCCGGGAGCGGCGGTTTAGGGGTTAATATGTATAGAGTAGCTTGCGGTGGGCTCCGGGAGCGGCGGTTTAGGGGGTAATAACTTTATTTAGTTGCGGCGGTGTAGGGGGGGTCAGATTAGTGGTGTTTCGACTCGGGGTACATGTTAGGGTGTTAGGTGTAGACAGCTCCCATAGAAATCAATGGGATGTCTGTCAGCAGCGAACTTGTACTTTCGCTATGGTCAGACTCCCATTGATTCCTATGGGATCCGCCGCCTCCAGGGGTGGCGGATTGAAAACCAGGTACGCTGGGCCGTAAAAGTGCCGAGCGTACCTGCTAGTTTTTTGATAGCTAGCAAAAGTAGTGAGAATGTGCCGCACTTGTGTGCGGAACATCTGGAGTGACGTAAGAATCGATCTGTGTCGGACTGAGTCCGGCGGATCGAAGCTTACGTCACAAAATTCGACTTTTGCCGGTCTCGAGCCTTTGATAACTAAGGCGAATCAGCCTCGCCACAAATACGCTGCGGAATTCCAGCGTATTTGAGGTTGACGACTTGATAACTACCCCCCAATGATTGCTCAGTGTTTGAAATGAGACAGGTTAACTTAAAACTGTTCAGTTTACACTACAGCTGACTTAATTTTGAAATACATACCAACAAGCCTAAATCCTGAATTTAATAAAATTGCACATGTTGGGGGGGGGCCTGATCAATGGTTAAGTCAGGGGCCCCAAAATTTCTAGTGGCGGCCCTGCTGGGGGGTTGCACTTGTTGGGCTTACCGCTGGTATTAGAACTTGAAAGTAAATGCGATTGCGCTCAAGCTTTACACTAGAATTATTACTCCAACGTCAGAGCTTGGGTAAGATTACGAGTGGAGCGCAAATTAATGCTTCAGCTCGCTAGAAGTAAGCTTATTGAGCTTGTTGTCTTACACTCATATTATGAGTTCAAAGTAAACAGTTTTCACATATATCTGTATATATATATATCTATGCCTATATATAATTTTATATATATATATATATATATATATATATATATATATATATATATATATATATATACTGTATATATATATATATATATATATATATATATATAATGTGTGCAGCAGCCAGACTATTGACCAATCAAACTCGCTCCTGCCACATAACACCTGTTCTTCACTCCCTGCATTGGCTTCCAATTAAATGGCAAACATATTTTAAAATTGGCCTGCTGACCTTCAAAGCTTTAAACAACCAAGGCCCACAGTACCTGAAAGAGCTCCTGACACCCTACATCCCATCCCGTTCACTTAGATCAGCCAACACATTCCTCCTCTCAGTGCCAAGAATAAGGACAAACTCAGGCTCCAGAGCATTCTGCCACGCTGCCCCTACTTTCTGGAACTCTTTACCGTGCACAATCAGAGAGGCACCGTCCTTACAGACTTTTAAAAAAAAGTTAAAGACCCACCTCTTCCATCAGGCATTCAGTCCGCTTATCTGACCTTCAGAAACTCCTAACTTTTATGTCTTATGTTGGTATATTTGTAAAGTGCTTTGAGTCTCACAGGGAGAAAAGCGCTATATGAATCGCAAATTATTATTATTATTATATATTATATATAGGTATAGATATATATTGTACCAACATACCATCAGATATATGTAAAAATATGTATTTAAAAATTATTAGAATATATTCTGCTATGTGAAGAACATTGGAATGTGAAATATTCATATTTTCATGCTAGGTTAGCACAAATGAGAATATATAATGGGGTTTGTGTGAGGGGGGTGTTAAGGTTTTTTTCCACTTTTTTTTCTCCATTGACTGCTATTTTGGGAATACTTGAACGAATGTGCAATATTCTAACTTTGGCAAAAAGCTTACTTCTAGCACAATTAACGCTCAAGATGAAGTGTTAATTTGCGCTCCCCTCATAATCTTCATGTTTTAAACAGTTTTAAGCAATTTAGCTCCATCTGGTGGTGAAGAAAGATTGTGCATTAGTAAGCCCTGCGAAAGGCTGGGTATAATGGACTAACAGGTCTCACTATAGCTTTTCCAACTTCACTGGCCTGTCTAGATTCAATGATTCATTTGTTATTCTATGCAGCATATTCACTAAATAATACAAAAATAAATCAGCTGGCTGGAATAATATAGGAAGTGGTACTGCAGGTTAGACTGGGTGGGTAAAGCAGGAGACATCCTTAATGAATTGAATACATTTTGTTTTAATGTACATTTCATACATTCTGAGTACAACATTATTAATCACTGGAAATAAATACAATATAGTAAAATTATTATTAGTCCAAATATTCTTATGCATTTTTACCTTCTTAAAGGGACAGTAAAGTCAAAATTAAACTTTCATAATTCAGATAAACATGTCATTTTAAGCAACTTTCCAATTTACTTTTGTTATATAATTTGCTTTGTTCTCTTGGTATACAGTATTTTGTTGAAGAGAATACCTAGGTATGCCCAGATGCAGCAATGCACTACTGGGAGCTAGTTGTTGATTGCTGGCTGCACATATATGTCTCATCTGATGTGTTGAGCTAAGTTCCATTGGTGCATTGCTACTCCTCGATCAATATATAAGAAGAGAATGAAGCAAATTTGATAAAAAAATTACATTAGAAAGTTGTTTAAAGGGATAGAAAAGTCAAAATTAAAGGGCCATAATACCCAAATGTTTAAACACTTGAAAGTGATGCAGCATAGCTGTAAAAAGCTGACTAGAAAATATCACCTGAACATCTCTATGTAAAAAAGGAAGATATTTTACCTCAAAAGTTCCTCAGTAGCCACCTCCCATTGTAAAGGATTTCTAAGCAGCATTTTAGTATGTCTGTCCCGGGACAACTGAAAGGATGAACATCGTGCACTCTCATATCATTTCCCTATTCAGCTTACTATGAAATCTCATGAGAGTTAAGTCAAATTTCATGAGATCACAGTAAAAGAGTTCATGACCTCAGCACTGCTGATGCTGATTGGCTGCTGTTCATTTCTTCATTTTTTTTTTTTTACCTGCAGCTGGGAGCAGCTGAGTATAACTTTTTACACAGAACTTACTCTGCTGAGCTGAGGAGATTGTGAGGTAAAATATCTTCCTTTTTTACATAGAGATGCTCAGGTGATATTTTCCTGTCAGCTTTTTACAGTTATACTGCATCAGTTTCAAGTGATTTAGCATATGAGTATTATGTCTCTTTAATCTTGCATGATTCAGATAGAACATGTAATTTTAAAGGGACAGTCAACTCAAAAAATGTTATTGTTTAAAAAGATAATCCCTTTATTACCCATTCCCAAGTTTTGCACAGAAAACAGTTGTATTAATATACTTTTTACCTGTGTGATTACCTTGTATCTAAGCATCTTCTGACAGCCCCCTGATCACATGACTTTTTATTTATTATCTATTGACTTGCATTTAAGCCAATTAGTGCAGTGTTGTGCACAACTAACGGGCGTGAGCACAATGTTATCTATATGGTTCACATGAACTAGCACTCTCCTGGTATGAAAAGCTAATAAAAAATCATGTGATCAGGGGGCTTTCTTTAGTGTCTTAGAAACAGATAGAAATTATGAGGTTTAAAGGTTATAAAATATATAAATATAACCATGTTGGTTGTGCAAAGCTGGGGAATGGGTAGTAAAGGTGTTTTTAAACAATAACAATTATTGTGTTGACTGTCCCTTTAAGACATTTTTAAATTCACCACTATTTTCAAATTAGTTTTTTTTTCACTTGGTATCTATTGTTTAAAAATAATATGTATGTATCCTACACTAGTGAGAGCTAGCTGGTGATTGCACATATTTGTCTCTTTAACTCTCAGTAGTGCATTGCTGCTCCTTCAGAAAAGGACATAGAGGGAATGAAGCTAATTTGATAATAGAAGTAAATTGCAAAACTGTACGGGCGAGATTACATATACGGCGCAGGCTTCAGCAAGCGCTGAAACCCACGCCGCCCGTAATTTCACCTCGCACATCGGGGTATTACATATACAGCACCGTTAGATACTAGACTGGCGTAAGTAGGACAAACTAATACACATTTCTGTTGTCTCAGGTAACTTACGCCAGTATTATGTCCACATAAAGTGTCAATAAAGAGTAGTGTTATGCAAATGAGGATAACATGCAAAAAAACAAAACCGGAATTAAACTAAAAATGCGACACATAATTATGTTATTTAAATTCAATATATAAACCCATGCACAGCTGCCATTTTCTTCAGTGTGTTTGGGTTGTTCGTTGAGCTACAACACATGGCCCAGGAGTGGAGGATTAGTGAGAGTAGAGAAAGAGGCGCAAACAGAATAAATAATTAGGTAGCATTGGTGGATTGAGTAAACTTGTACACTTACACATATTCTGACATATTGCACACATTGCATACATACATATTCAAATACAACACTCTTTGTTTTATAACACCTCACATATTTTATTTTATTTTTACAGTATGATAGGCTGAGTATTTGATTGTGTGTGACTGAACTAGGAGTGAGTGTGAGTGTGTGTAGTGTTAACTCCTTCACAGAACCTCCTGTCACAAGGATACAAATAGCCATGCCACCACCACCAGTCTTCAGGCAACCGCACGAACAGCGTGCTCCTAGGCATGAGCATGGTTGGATGGCTTCTGTTGAGGACTCGGGAGTGATGACACCGCCATTGCCATATGACCCCTGGCAAGATTCCTGGCCAGAGGAATATCCTTCCTTTGGTTTTGAGGGGGAGCCAAGACAGCCACAAAGGGTCCATGTATTTACACCCCCATAACACAATCTCATGTCAGTCATGGCTATTACCCACAGACTATGTCACAAGATGTGCCGATTGTAGAGGCTGAGTGGTCACACACTGGTCATCAGTGGGACTACCAATCATCCATGAGAGCTCCACCATCCTCTTCCATGGGACTAGCTCCACCATCCTGTTCTATGAGACTAGCTCCACCATCCTGTTCCATGGGACGAGCTCCACCATTCTCTTCCATGGGACGAGCTCCACCATCCTCTTCCATGGGACGAGCTCCACCATCCTCTTCCATGGGACGAGCTCCACCATCCTCTTCCATGAGATGAGCTCCACCATCCTCTTCCATGGGACGAGCTCCACCATCCTCTTCCATGGGACGAGCTCTACCATCCTCTTCCATGGGACAAGCTCTACCATCCTCTTCCATGGGACTAGCTCCACCATCCTCTTCCATGGGACAAGCTCCAACATCTGCAGATGGAAATACAGCAGAAACTACAGTTGCCCCTCAAGCAGCAGAAGATACAGCTGAACCTGCCCCTCAAGCAGCAGAGGATACAGCTGAACCTGCCCCTCAAGCAGCAGAAGATACAGCTGAACCTGCCCCTAAAGCAGCAGAAGATACAGCTGGACCTGCCCCTCAAGCACCAGAAGCTACAGCTGCACCTGTCCCTCAAGCAGCAGAAGATATAGCTGAACCTGCCCCTTAAGCAACAGAAGATACAACTGAACCTGCCCCTCAAGCAACTGCCAGTCCTGTTGTTCAAGAGCCTGTGGATGCATTGTATTCTCCCCTGGGTGAGGAATACATTGTACTCCAGAGGAGGTTTGTCACAAGCACTGAGAGCATACAAAGAGGCCAAGAGAGGTTCTTCAGGAGCCAAAAGAGGTTCTTGAGTGGTCAAGAGAGGTTACACAAACATAGCATAGAGCTGCAGAGGGACATAGCAGCATCGTTAAGTGCAAGTGTTCAAAACCAGTCACAGATTATGTGAATTCTGTCTGATATGGAGATGCAGATGGACAATAGATGGAGAGAACAAAATCAACTCTTGGGTGTGTTGGTTGAGCACTTTACACACCAGCAGGACACTGCTTCCAGCCTATCATCTGTGGCCAGCACACCAGCAGAAATACCAGAATCTGCTAGAACAAGGAGAACAAGGCAATCCAATACAGGCACCTCAGCTCCCTCATCCAAGAAGCCAAAATATATATATATTATTATAAAAACAGGTAATATTATCATGTTTATTAAATATTCTTGTACTATAACTCACATTTACATAGTTGTGCATGAAGGGTACATATAATATTCACTTATCAGATGTAAATCAATGTATCTCACATCCAATATAAATTGACACATGCGAATATATAATACTGATGTTACTGATAGGGTGTGCATTCTCAGGTGTTTTAAGGCTGCAGGTGAGAGGTTGTGCTGTTTGTGATTGGTTTGACACAATTGCAGAGGAGGAATATTGATTATAATAATTAAGTAGACAGCAAGGTTTAAAGGGACATTTTACTCAAAAATGTTCTTCCCTTTAATTTGTTCCCAATGATCCACTTTACCTGCTGAAGTGTATTAAATTGTTTACAAGTATTTCCTTTACCCTTATGATTGCATTTGAAATATTGTATTTAGCCTGTGGTATCCCCACCCATCCCTAAATATGTTGGCCTCAAAAGCTGTGTTAACACAGCCAGTAGAATAAATTACACCCCCAGTGGGTTCTAGAAGAGAAAAGGTACTAAAATGATCATTTTCCAATGTTCTCTCCAAGTATTGGTGATTGGTTTATGAACAGATATAAAATAAAGAAGCAAGTATATGTACACAATGTGATAAAGTAATCAGATCTGATTATATCTACAAGCACAGCCCATTTTATTAGATTGTAAATTCAAAACACAAAATCAGTTATTTCAAATACACAAATAAACCTTAAAAAAGAAAATCGCATACATTTTATACTCTTCAGCTAGTAAAAGAAGTAATTGGAAAGAGAAAAACAATTTTATAGTATACTGTCTCTTTAACTTTTGAGATGCTGCCTAAAGGGACACTGAACCCAATTTTTTTATTTTGTGATTCAGATAGAGCATTCAATTTTAAGCAACCTTCTAATTTACTCCTATTATCAAATTTTCTTCGTTCCCTTGCTATCTTTATTTGAAAAAGAAGGCATCTAAGCTAAGGAGCCAGACAATTTTTGGTTCAGAACCATGGACAGCATATTGGTGCTGTCCAATCAGCAAGGACAACCCAGGTTATTCACCAAAAATGGGCCGGCATTCTTGCTTTTCAAATAAATATACCAAGAGAATGAAGAAAATGCCGCATATATAATGGAGCCCTACATTCTATCTAAATCCTGTAAGAAAAAAAATTGGGTTTCATGTCCCTTTAAAATGATATGTTGTAATTGAATCATAAAAGAGAAACAGTTTGAAAATCATTAGGTATTTAAGGCTAGAGTAAGTGGCGAGCTAACTGTGGCACGCAAGCGGTATTGCTTTTTTTCAGCTTTTTGTGCTCAACGTAAATAGTGCGCATATTACAAGTTGAAAGTAAATGTGTTGGCTCAAGTGCAATCGCGATTTATGCTCGTCTGTTTACAGTAATTTGAGAGTTTGCTTAAAGAGTAGGGGAAGGGAAAAAGTTGCATTAAGCACAACATAAAAACATGTAAAAGTAAAGTTATACACCATATAAACACAAATAAAAAATAATTTTAAAAAAGTTAATAAAAAGTTATAAGGGCTCAAAGATATATGGTATAAGGTGTTAAAAAAAGGACTGCACAGGGCTTTAACATATTTATGCATAGATGCACATGTCTAAATATGTGTATGTATGATTTATATATATATATATATATATATATATATATATATATATATATATATATATATATATATATATATATATATATATATACACACAGTGTATATATATATACACAGTGTATATATATATATATATATATATATACTGTATATATATACACACATATATATATATATATATATATATACACAATATATATATATATATATATATATACAGTATATATATATAGTATATATATAAAGGAAGCACTCGCCGGGGCTTGAAAATACAGTGTTTAATAGACAATCTGCCTGATCTGCTGTTTGCGGCACGGTGCAGTGAATGTGGGCGTGGCCGGGCATGACAGGGGCGGGATTGGGTACGGTCAGCACGAGAGAGATGGTAGAGGAGTGAGATAGAAAGAGAGGGGGGGGAGACAAAAAGAGATGGGAAAGAGCTAAAGAGAGGGAAGAGAGAGAAAAAGAGAGGGGAGAGAGAGAGCAAAAGAGAGGGGGGAGAGAGAGAGCAAAAGGAGAGGGGGGAGATGGAGAGGGGGGGAGAGAGAGAGCAAAAGGAGAGGGGGGAGATGGAGAGGGGGGGGTAGAGGGGGGGAGAGCAAAAGAGCAGGGGAGAGAGCAATAGAGAGGGGGAGAGAGAAAAAAGAGAGGGGGAGAGAGGGCAAAAGAAAGGGGGGAGAGAGAGCAATAGAGAGGGGGAGAAAGGAAGCAAAGGAGAGGGATGGAGAGAAAGAGCAAAAGAGAGGGGAGAGAGACAGAGCAAAAGAGAGGGGGGGAGAGAGATAGCAAAAGAGAGGGGAGAGAGAGCACAAAAGAGAGGGGGAAGAGAGAGCAAAATAGAGGGATGGAGAGAAAGAGCAATAGAGAGGAATGGAAAGAGAGACCAAAAGAGAGGGGAGAGAGAGAGAGAGTGCAAAAGAGAGGGGGGAGAGAGAGCACAAAAGAAAGGGGGGAGATAGAGTGCAAAAGAGAGGGGGGGAGAGAGCGCAAAAGAGAGGGAGGAGAGAGAGAGCCCAAAAGAGAGTGGAGAGAGAGCGCAAAAGAGAGGGGGAGAGAGAGAGAGCGCAAAAGAGAGGGGGAGAGAGAGAGCGCAAAAGAGAGGGGGGAGAGAGAAAGTGCAAAAGAGAGGGGGGGAGAGAGAGCGCAAAAGAGAGGGGGAGAGAGAGAGAGCAAAAGAGAAGGGGGAGAGAGCACAAAAGAGAGGGGGAGAGATAGAGCACAAAAGAGAGGAGGAGAGAGATAGCACAAAAGAGAGGGTGGGAGAGAGAGCAAAAGAGAGGGGGAGAAAGAGAGCAAAAGAGAGGGGAAAAAGCAAAAGAAAGGGGAAAGAGAGCAAAAGAGAGAGGGAGAGAGAGAGCAAAAGAGAGGGGGTAGAGAGAGCAAAAGAGGGGGAGAGAGCGCAAAAGAGTGGGGGAGAGAGCACAAAAGAGAGGGGGGAGAGAGAGCAAAAGAGAGGGGGGAGAGAGAGCAAAGGAGAGGGGGAGGGAGAGAGAGCAAAGGGTGGGACCGCTGTACTGCAAAAAATGGCCCGTGTAAACGAGCTTTAGGACTAGTACACATATATATACAGTATATATATATATATACACATACAATCCTCAAAATTTCCACTGGCCCACTAGCTTATGGGGAGGGGAAATGTAAAGATGGTGAGTGAAAGTTAGTTAGTGACTGTTGAGTCTGAACTTATCTGATGGCATATTGTAAGTAGCAAAGTTGACACATTGTATTTGCAAAATGTAAACTTCTATTGCAGCACTGACAAACACACATTTTGGGCTATGTGCTAAACCTATTATCTAAAGGGATATTATATATATCCCTGAAAGTGCAAGGATATGTAATTCCTCTAGGGCTGTAGGGACCCCATTAGTGTTTAGACTGTTACTTCTGAGAGGGTAAACGGGGCAGAGAGAGGGAGAGATTGATTCATTCAGCTTGAGAAAGCCTGTTGTGACGTAGGGTGAAACACGTGTAGCAACAGTCAATTCGGCTTGCTGCCGACCTCCACGTTGCTTGGAATTTCAGCGTTCTGATTTCACAATTACCTCTGACAGGATCCTTTACAGTTCACAGTGGATATCTTTGGAAATGTGGTGAGCGGTGGTTATTCTGTTCCAAGATTAACACGGGGTGAAGAACCGTTTACTCAAGACTCAGATAACACAAGTAACGTACAGTGGCTTAGCACTACACCTGACACAGACGCTGTTATCCCTGCTGAGTGGCACACTCGGCCCCTCTGGCATCTGTTCAGCTCTCTCCAATTTAGAGCGAGTGGTGGGGACTTTGTACAGGGATTTTGACATATAAGTCTGCCCCGACAGTGTTAATGAACACCAGCAAACACGCTCTGTACCACTTCAAACTTTCCTTTAATTGATCCAGTCAGACACACACAACAGGAAGAAAATTGCTTATGCCTCAGCGCAACTATATATTTGCATACACTTTTCTGCTCTTTACAGAGTCGTTGAATAATAGAACTCTTCTGTATGTGTGAGGGGTAATGAATGAATTGCATATGCTTGATATAGGATTTATAAATTGTATCGTTTTTGTTTCAATTTTTGCACATTATTTCTTTATGTTATAGTAATAAATTATGTTGCATTATCTTTGACTACTGTGTATATGTGTTTAGTTTTGAGATGCTCATGGCTCCCTCTCCATATTTAATTTATGACTTTATGTGTAGTGCTGGATAAGGTTTACTTTATAATCTTCAATTAATTCAATTATCTGCTTGCACCTGGAGTCTCATCTTAGCATTGAAGATAGGTGGGCCCCAAATCACAGTCCAAGTATAATCCTGTGTTAGCTGGTATACATTTATATATATATAATATTATAAGAAGAAAATGATCCCTAAGGGTTTTAGGATACACAGTGTACCCACGATTGGGAGGAATAACAGTGAATTTTGTAAAAAAAATGGTGTGCAGTGTTAAATAAGTGTTCCCTGGATCTACTATTGTTGGTGGTGGAAGAAGTTAGAGCCCTACTTAATAAAGCCAAGGAAGAAATCGTGATATTTGATACCACGAAGGGTCCCATTCTGCTACAGGATCAGAGTGACAATTGGCTGAACAAACTCACACATCAAGTCAAGGAATATAAGGACTCCCTGATAGCCTTCAAAAATAAGAAACTACAACAAGTGATTGAAGACTACAGGGAGAGACAGGTTTATAAATGGCTCCTGAGCCCTGAAGAGAGGCAAAACTACAGGCCTAGGGCGACCCCGCCATCAGAGGGTGTACACCAGGAGACAACTTAACACTGTGGATACAAGCTCAGGCTCTGACACAGACACTCCAGGATTACATGAATATGCAAGCCCCTCAACTTCTCAGTCGCATTTTTTAGGGGTGACTACAAGATCAAGCCACCGAAAAAAGGTAGAAGACCACATCCAAGAAGGAGTGGGACTGACTGGAAGACCACCATGACGTGGACGAATCAGGAGAATATAGTGCTGAATTTGTCTGATCGCTTGCTTACTGAAGCAGAATTGACACTCCTCAACAGAGGTTTGACATTTGTCCCCACCCATAGACCAGATGAATTTGATACTTGGTTGGACATCCAAAAGTTTAAAAGAAATCTCAAGCTTAAAGATGATTTCAAGATGATGGAACAGCAGGAAATGGGAACCACCTTTAGAAATAAGGGCACGTTTGACCCCCAACATATTGCTGCCAGCATACAAACCTATTCCAGATTGGTCCTACAGGATGCCGTAAAAATGGCGAAAGAGATATTCAGACACAACATCTCTAAAGAGGAACGTGTGGCAATTGAGAGTCTGGCCCGCGATCCCAACATTGTGATCCGTAATGCGGACAAAGGTGGGGCCATTGTGGTCCTGAATTATAAGGACTACAAAGAAGAGATACTCTCACAATTGAACGATGACCGGGTATATCTACCTCTTACGAAGGATCCTACTAATCAATTTCAAGAGCGAATTGATAATTTACTGCTTGAAGGGGTAGTGGAAGGTTGGGTCAACAAAGATACATATGATTGGCTGCGGGTGACATATCCGATTTGCCCTATTTTATACACCTTGCCTAAGGTGCACAAGGGCCTGGAGAAACCCCCTGGACGCCCGATTGTGTCAGCGAGGGGATCCTTGTTGAGTCCTTTGGCAAAGTGGATTGATTCATTTCTCCAACCACTGGTGAGACACATGAAATCATATGTGAAAGATTCCACTGATGTATTGGGACATCTGTCACAGGTTCAAGATCTTTCTGCAGATGACTACTTGGTATCTATGGATGTCACAAGCCTATATACCATCATCCCACACCAGGATGGGATGAAGGCAGTTACACAGGCTCTTTCTAGATACCCCTATGTTGGGCCTAGCAGTACTTACATCATTAAGATCCTTGAATTATGCTTGACACTAAACTTTTTCAGATTTGAACTGAAATACTACCAGCAAATCACGGGGACCGCCATGGGGTCAAATATGGCCCCGTCTTATGCGAACTTATTTATGGAGGATTACGAATCCAACATAATGAAGGTTTATGAGGTTCCTGAAATCATCAAATACATGAGATACATTGATGATGTTCTGCTTGTGTGGAGAGGTACAGAAGAACATCTATACAAGTGGATACAGGACCTTAATGATCTACCACATCCGGTGAAATTTAAGATGGTGGCCAGCAAAGAATCCATTGATTTCCTTGATTTGAGAATACTTAAGGAGAATGGACAATTAGAAACCACCATGTACCAAAAACCTACGGACAGGAATTCCCTACTGTTGGCAAGCAGTAGCCACCCGAGATCTCTCATCAGAGCCATCCCATTGGCACAACTCTACCGAGTAGTGAGGAATAACTCTATACGGAAGAATAGTGAGACACAACTAGAGGAGATGTCCACTAAATTTCTACAGAGAGGCTATTCCTATGCAACCATTCAAAAAGCTCATAGAATAGCCAAGGATACCGAAAGGAGTACCCTACTCAAAACAAGAGGGGAGAAACCTGTTGAAAAACAGATGACCTGTACCATGACATATTCACCTAATATCGGGATTGTAGCAAGATCGGTGAAGGGCCACTGGGACCTACTGACCACAGACCAACAATTACCATTTAAAGAATTTTCCCCACCAAGGATGGGATATAAAAGAGGACGCAACCTCCAAGACATGCTGATGATCACTGATCCAAGATATGCTTACATTAAGGATACATGGTTAAAATCTAAGAGACAGGGATGCTTTAAGTGCCTTGGATGCACAACGTGCAATTCGATGATACAGAGTAAAACCTTCCATCATCCACATACTACTCAGAGTTTTAAGATTCAACATCATCTAACCTGTTCTACTCCATTTGTGGTCTACCTGCTGAATTGTACGTGTGGGATGTACTACGTCGGCAAGATGGATGACGACATTAAGAAGAGGATGGCTAACCATCGGAGTGCCATTAGGACTGCACTCAAAGATGGTACATCAGAACAACCGGTGGCACGCCACTTTTTACAGATGAACCACACTGTGAAGGACTTGCGCTTCATACTTATTGATCATGTGCCAATACTGACACGAGGAGGCAACAGAAAGAAGAAGCTCCTACAAATTGAAGCCAAGTGGATCCACAGACTTGGAACGGTGCAACCTGGTGGATTGAATGCAAATGTGGACTGGCACTGTTTTTTATAGTACCTGGTCTTGAGTCAGAACTGGCATGATGTCTTCAAACATACCAATTACTAATGAGAGTCCATGTACATTCTATGATGCCCTTGTGGGCATATTGAGAGTCCACGGACATTACATCTACTAATCACTCATCTGGCAACACCATATTCTAGGAGACACGAAGTTCCACTCTCTAATCTAATACCCAATAACCGTTAGGACTTTAGAGACGTAATTCCCTACTGATATGATGTTATAAATATATGGCTCATTTGGTCAATATAGCCTCGATTTGATATAGATATATGTAGAGCCCTGGACATCTCACTAGTTTACATGTTGAGACCCCTCTTTGAAGTATATGATCTAGATCATCCCCATAGTACACTGAGGTTTCCCACGGTCAGTTTAGAGTTGCCAGGGAGTAAGCAATATGGGTTAGAAGCAGGTCATAATCGACTCAGTAACTAGATAGCTTGATTATGTGTTTTACCAGTAATAGAATAGATAGCTCACCATGAATATAAATTCTTGTTAGATTTCAGAGTTGAAGACATGTGGCTATAAACACCCCTTAATTTTTGATATAAAGATCCCCATTAGATTCTATAACATATATCCACCATGGTCCTAGAGGTTCCCTGTTTATCTTACTACGGATCACTTAGCTATATCCCAAATGTCCGCTGACAGTTCTACAACTTGATAGTTCATAATTGAGTCAGTCTTTAGATAATCATATACTAAGATGGTATACAATGACTCTCCAAATAAGCTTAGTTTCGATTAGATTATGTCACCTGTTAAGCTGGTTTACTGATCTTTGTATATAATATCGTATAATTGTTTCAGGGTTGCCATGACAACCTGTTGCTGACTTATACATGATAGCCTCTCTTTGGTGAAACCAGTTAGTCGCGGCATGTTGCCATGGCAACATATAACAGTGCTTGGGGCATTATGCTCTGTGATCAGATTTGATGGTAACCCGGATGCAAACACGCCCCCTCAGACCACGCTGTGTTTAGCGTGGTAGCGAATGGCGGATTACATATATCCCCTGATGACTGACAAATATGGTTTAAAAAGTAAGCTGTTTTTCATTGTTATATTAAGTCAATTTAATGCCTTATGTGTTGATAACATTGTGTGCTGCAGAGGGCAGATTGATCATATGTTGTTTCTGGTTACGCTCCATAGCCACTCACTATATTGTCATTTACACACACTAACATTTCACAATAGATGAATATACTACACATATGTTTTTATTAATATTATATACTATGCTGATATTATATACATATCCAAAGATATATATATTATACAGAAGTGTAATTGTTTTGTTAATATACATCTCCTATTGATTTGTTTTGATGTATTCTGATTGGCTGAAATTTGATGGGAGAGGGGTTTGATTCATTATTTAACACTGTTTGTATCACATTTTGGGTTGTCTGAGGAAGGGGTGAATGCCCCGAAACGTCACTGCCGAATAAATAATTTGTTGTGTTTAAATCCAGTGAGTGCTTATCCTTGTCCAGATTGAATATTTCGTTAAGCACCCTAGTCTATGTTTGGGTTGGCAAGTAAGAGTGCACTTATTTGGAGTCTGTATATATATATATATATGTATATATATATATATATATATATATATATATATATATATATTTACATTGGAGACCTTTGCAGTGAAATACCTGAAAACATAAAAAAGCATATTTATTCAATATTAATATTTTATAATGATTGTATATACAGTAAATATTTTACATTCCAATATTCTTCACATAAGGGAATATGTTCTAAGTACTATAAATAGATATTCATATATATATATATTTATATATGTATATACCTATAAAAAATCATCATATTTATTTAGAAATATTTGTTTAAGAATAAATAGAACATATTCTTCTTTGTGAAGAACAATTTAACGTGAAATATTCATAATTCATGTTGGGTTTATCACTCTTAAATAAAAGCGGTCTGGTTAGCGCACAAGTATGGGTCTTAGTTTTTTGTTTTTTTTAGTTGACGCACTCTATTGAAGTCTATGAGAGAATACGCATAAGCGATCACAATATCGGAAGTTCAACTCTTTGCGTACCCACACTCTTTTTACTTTCAACCTGTAATACGAGCACAACCTTTAAAAATGTTTACGCACAAGCAGGAGCACTAAATAGCACTCCACTCGTAATCTAGCCCTTAAAAGGTTAAAATGGGGCTGGGGTTTTAACCCCTTAAAGTCCAAAGACGTACCAGGTATGTCCTACAAAAACTGGTCCTTAATGACCAAGGACATGCCTGGTACGTCCTCAGGGGTTTCAAGCCCTGGAAGTGATCGTGATTGCTTACAGCCGCTTTCAGGGTATTGCAGTGATTCCTTGATATTGTGGCATCGTGCAATACCCTTTGCTAAGCAACCGATGCAGAGAGAGCCACTCTGCAGATCGTTGGTGGCGTGGGAGGGCTTGGAGGGAGGTAGGTGGGTGGCAGCCTATCACTGGAGGAGGCAGGAGGAGGGCAGGAAGGGAGCGTGAAGGCGCATGAAGGGGGGCGGGAGCGGGTGGGACTGCTACGCCACGCTACAACATCAGTGAGTGGGAAGGAGGGAGTAGGGGGAAGGAGGAGAGGGGGATCCTATGTGGAATCCATGTCTGCAAAGGGATCTGGGAGGGGGGGTTTGCTAATGAGGGGGGGCAGCTACACTACGGAAAAAAATATGTTTTTTTTATTTTTTATTTAAGATGGTGGCAAATAGGTAGAGGGTTAGAGAGCTGTTTGGGGGGATCAGGGAGGTTGGGGCTAAGGGGGGGATCCTACACTACAGAATATATATATATATATATATATATAAACAAAGAGGTATCAGCGCACATCCATTTTCAAAAGCACAACATATTTTTTACTGCTGCAAAAAATTGCATGCATATACATCAAGAGACAACTATCTTTTTTTAAATAATATTGGGAACTTAGTCACACAATATGGCCATATTTTGCTTAGCCAGTCACCGCTTACAAGGTGCCCCAATTCGACTGGTCCTACTCTAAATCCTTTTGCCACAGAGGGCTGAAACATTCCTGCTTTTACTCTTCATAATAGAATGAGACTCCCTGGCTTTTTATTCACAACTCTTTAACACTGTAATGAGCACACCTGAACTTGGGTGGGGTGCTTAAACCAATGGGAGATGGTCAGTCTCCCTGGTAATTTTAAATACAAATACAAAATTTGGTTTTTTAGCACACCTTACAAAAAGTTTAAATCAACATCTGGGAGTGCTGCCAATATGACCCAGTAATTACACAAACAAAGAGGTATCAGCGCACATCCATTTTCAAAAGCACAACATATTTTTTACTGCTGCAAAAAATTGCATGCATATACATCAAGAGACAACTATCTTTTTTTAAATAATATTGGGAACTTAGTCACACAATATGGCCATATTTTGCTTAGCCAGTCACCGCTTACAAGGTGCCCCAATTCGACTGGTCCTACTCTAAATCCTTTTGCCACAGAGGGCTGAAACATTCCTGCTTTTACTCTTCATAATAGAATGAGACTCCCTGGCTTTTTATTCACAACTCTTTAACACTGTAATGAGCACACCTGAACTTGGGTGGGGTGCTTAAACCAATGGGAGATGGTCAGTCTCCCTGGTAATTTTAAATACAAATACAAAATTTGTTTTTTTAGCACACCTTACAAAAAGTTTAAATCAACATCTGGGAGTGCTGCCAATATGACCCAGTAATTACACAAACAAAGAGGTATCAGCGCACATCCATTTTCAAAAGCACAACATATTTTTTACTGCTGCAAAAAATTGCATGCATATACATCAAGAGACAACTATCTTTTTTTAAATAATATTGGGAACTTAGTCACACAATATGGCCATATTTTGCTTAGCCAGTCACCGCTTACAAGGTGCCCCAATTCGACTGGTCCTACTCTAAATCCTTTTGCCACAGAGGGCTGAAACATTCCTGCTTTTACTCTTCATAATAGAATGAGACTCCCTGGCTTTTTATTCACAACTCTTTAACACTGTAATGAGCACACCTGAACTTGGGTGGGGTGCTTAAACCAATGGGAGATGGTCAGTCTCCCTGGTAATTTTAAATACAAATACAAAATTTGGTTTTTTTAGCACACCTTACAAAAAGTTTAAATCAACATCTGGGAGTGCTGCCAATATGACCCAGTAATTACACAAACAAAGAGGTATCAGCGCACATCCATTTTCAAAAGCACAACATATTTTTTACTGCTGCAAAAAATTGCATGCATATACATCAAGAGACAACTATCTTTTTTTAAATAATATTGGGAACTTAGTCACACAATATGGCCATATTTTGCTTAGCCAGTCACCGCTTACAAGGTGCCCCAATTCGACTGGTCCTACTCTAAATCCTTTTGCCACAGAGGGCTGAAACATTCCTGCTTTTACTCTTCATAATAGAATGAGACTCCCTGGCTTTTTATTCACAACTCTTTAACACTGTAATGAGCACACCTGAACTTGGGTGGGGTGCTTAAACCAATGGGAGATGGTCAGTCTCCCTGGTAATTTTAAATACAAATACAAAATTTGGTTTTTTAGCACACCTTACAAAAAGTTTAAATCAACATCTGGGAGTGCTGCCAATATGACCCAGTAATTACACAAACAAAGAGGTATCAGCGCACATCCATTTTCAAAAGCACAACATATTTTTTACTGCTGCAAAAAATTGCATGCATATACATCAAGAGACAACTATCTTTTTTTAAATAATATTGGGAACTTAGTCACACAATATGGCCATATTTTGCTTAGCCAGTCACCGCTTACACTCCCAGATGTTGATTTAAACTTTTTGTAAGGTGTGCTAAAAAAACAAATTTTGTATTTGTATTTAAAATTACCAGGGAGACTGACCATCTCCCATTGGTTTAAGCACCCCACCCAAGTTCAGGTGTGCTCATTACAGTGTTAAAGAGTTGTGAATAAAAAGCCAGGGAGTCTCATTCTATTATGAAGAGTAAAAGCAGGAATGTTTCAGCCCTCTGTGGCAAAAGGATTTAGAGTAGGACCAGTCGAATTGGGGCACCTTGTAAGCGGTGACTGGCTAAGCAAAATATGGCCATATTGTGTGACTAAGTTCCCAATATTATTTAAAAAAAGATAGTTGTCTCTTGATGTATATGCATGCAATTTTTTGCAGCAGTAAAAAATATGTTGTGCTTTTGAAAATGGATGTGCGCTGATACCTCTTTGTTTGTGTAATTACTGGGTCATATTGGCAGCACTCCCAGATGTTGATTTAAACTTTTTGTAAGGTGTGCTAAAAAACCAAATTTTGTATTTGTATATATATATATATATATATATATATATATATAAAAGCCTTTTATTTTAGTACTGGCAGACTTTCTGCCAGTACTTAAGATGGGGTGACAATTGTGGGGTGGGGGATAGAAGAGAGCTGTTTAAGAGGGGTCAGGGAGGGATCAGGTGGGAGGCTGATCTCTACACCAAAGCTAAAATTAACCCTACAAGCTACCTAATTAACAATACTTTGGGTTGTCTACTACACTACACTAAAGCTTAAATTAACCCTACAAGCTACCTAATTAACCCCTTAACTGCTTAAGTGTGGTGTGCAGCAGCATTTAGTGGCCTTCTAATTAGTGAAAAGCAATGCCAAAGCCATATATGTCTGCTATTTCTCAACAAACGGGACCCCAGAGAAGCATTTACAACCATTTGTGCCATAATTGCACAAGATGTTTGTAAATAATTTCAGTGAGAAACCTAAAGTTTGATTGCATTTGTCAGTGAAATGGTGGCATGAAATATACCAATGTTGGCCTAGATCAATACTTAAGGTTGTCTACTAAATATATATATATATATATATATATATATATATATATATATATATATATATATATATATATATATATGTGTAAAGGGTTATTCAGGTATTCCTGACAGATATCAGTGTTACAATGTAACTATCACTAATTTTGGGAAAAAATGGTTTGGAAATAGCCAAGTGCTACTTGTACTTATTGTCCTATAACTTGCAAAAAAGCAAAGAACATGTAAACATTGGGTATTTCTATACTCAGGACAATATTTAGAAACTATTTAGCATGGGTGTAAAAAAAAGCAAAGAACATGTAAACATTGGGTATTTCTAAACTCAGGATAAAATGTAGAAAATATTTAGCATGGGTAATTTTTGGTGGTTGTAGATGTGTAACAGATTTTGGGGGGCAAAGTTAGAAAAAGTGTGTTTTTTTCAATGTTTTCATCATATTTTATAATTTTTTAATAGTAAATTATATGATACTAATCCTAAAGCCTGTGTACACAGGCCATTTTTTGCAGTACAGCGGTCCCACCCCTTGCTCTCTCTCCCCGTCTCTTTTGCTCTCTCTCTCTCCCCCTCTCTTTTGCTCTCTCTCCCCCCCTCTCTTTTGCTCTCTCACTCCCCCCTCTCTTTTGCTCTCTCACTCCCCCTCTCTTTTGCTCTCTCACTCCCCCCTCTCTTTTGCACTCTTTCTCCCCCTCTCTTTTGCTCTCTCTCTCTCCTCTCTCTTTTGTGCTCTCTCCACCTTCTCTTTCGCACTCTCTCCACCCTCTCTTTTGCTCTCTCTCCCCTCTTTTGCTCTCTCTCTCCACCATCTCTTTTGCTCTCTCCCCCTCTCTTTTGCTCTCTTTCTCTCACTATCCCCTCTCTTGCTCTCTCTCCCCTCTCTTGCGTTCTCTCTCTCTCCTCTCTTGCTCTCTCTCCCCCTCTCTTGCGCTCTCTCTCTCCTCTCTTGCTCTCTCTCTCTCCTCTCTTGCTCTCTCTCTCTCTTCCCACTCTCTTGCTCTCTATCTCCCCCTCTCTTTCTCTCTCTCCTCCTCCCTTTTGCTCTCTCCCACCCCCTATCTTTTGCTCTCTCCCCCCTCTCTTTTTTCACTCCCCCCCCCTCTTTTTTGCTCTCTCCCTCTCTTTTGCTCTCTCTCTCCCCCCTCTTTTTTGCTCTCTCTCTCCCCTGTCTTTTGCTCTCTCTCCCCTTCTCTTTGCTCTCTCTCCCCCTCTCTTTTGCTCTCTCCCCCCTCTCTTTTGCTCTCTCTCACCCCCCTCTCTTTTGTGCTCTCTCTCCCCTCTCTTTTTCGCTCTCTCTCTCCCCTCTCTTTTACGCTCTCTCTTTTGCACTCTCTCTCTCTCCCCCTCTCTTTTGTGCTCTCTTTCTCCCCTCTCCTTTGCGCTCTCTCTTTCCTCTCTTTTGCGCTCTCTCTCTCTTCCCCCTCCCTTTTGCTCTCTCTCTCCCCCTCTCTTTTGCTCTCTCACTCTCCCCCTCTCTTTTGCTCTCTCTCTCTCTATTTTGCTCTCTCTTTCACACTCTCTTTTGTGCTCTCTCCACCCACTCTTTTGTGCTCTCTCCCCTCTCTTTTGTGCTCTCTCCCCTCTCTTTTGCTCTCTCCCCCCTCTCTTTTGCTCTCTCCCCCCTCTCTTTTGCTCTCTCTCTCCACCCTCTCTTTTGCTCTCTCCCCCTCTCTTTTGCTCTCTCTCTCTCTCTCTCTCTCTATCCCCTCTCTTGCTCTCACTCTCCTCTCTTGCTCTCTCTCTCTCTCCTCTCTTGCTCTCTCTTGCTCTCTATCTCCCCCCTCTCTTTCTCTCTCCCCCCCTCCCTTTTGCTCTCTCCCCCCTCTTTTTTGCTCTCTCTCTCCCCCTATCTTTTGCTCTCTCCCTCTCTCTTTTGCTCTCTCTCCCCCCCTCTTTTTTGCTCTCTCTCCCCTATCTTTTGCTCTCTCTCCCCTTCTCTTTGCTCTCTCTCCCCCTCTCTTTTGCTCTCTCTCTCTCCCCTCTCTCTTTTGCTCTCTCTCTCCCCTCTCTTTTGTGCTCTCTCTTTTGCACTCTCTTTCTCCCCCTCTCTTTTGTGCTCTCTTTCTCCCCTCTCTTTTGCGCTCTCTCTTCCCTCTCTTTTGCACTCTCTCTCTTCCCCCTCTCTTTTGCTCTCTCTCACCCCTCTCTTTTGCTCTCTCACTCTCCCCCTCTCTTTTGCTCTCTCTCTCTCTATTTTGCTCTCTCTTTCACACTCTCTTTTGTGCTCTCTCCACCCACTCTTTTGTGCTCTCTCCCCTCTCTTTTGTGCTCTCTCCCCTCTCTTTTGCTCTCTCCCCCCTCTCTTTTGCTCTCTCTCTCCACCCTCTCTTTTGCTCTCTCCCCCTCTCTTTTGCTCTCTCTCTCTCTCTCTCTCTCTATCCCCTCTCTTGCTCTCACTCTCCTCTCTTGCTCTCTCTCTCTCTCCTCTCTTGCTCTCTCTTGCTCTCTATCTCCCCCCTCTCTTTCTCTCTCCCCCCCTCCCTTTTGCTCTCTCCCCCTTCTTTTTTGCTCTCTCTCTCCCCCTATCTTTTGCTCTCTCCCTCTCTCTTTTGCTCTCTCTCCCCCCCTCTTTTTTGCTCTCTCTCCCCTATCTTTTGCTCTCTCTCCCCTTCTCTTTGCTCTCTCTCCCCCTCTCTTTTGCTCTCTCTCTCTCCCCTCTCTCTTTTGCTCTCTCTCTCCCCTCTCTTTTGTGCTCTCTCTTTTGCACTCTCTTTCTCCCCCTCTCTTTTGTGCTCTCTTTCTCCCCTCTCTTTTGCGCTCTCTCTTCCCTCTCTTTTGCACTCTCTCTCTTCCCCCTCTCTTTTGCTCTCTCTCACCCCTCTCTTTTGCTCTCTCACTCTCCCCCTCTCTTTTGCTCTCTCTATCTCCTCTCTATTTTGCTCTCTCTTTCACACTCTCTTTTGCACTCTCTCCACCCTCTCTTTTGAGCTCTCTCCACCCTCTCTTTTGCGCTCTCTCCACCCTCTCTTTTGCGCTCTCTCCCCTCTCTTTTGCTCTCTCCCCCCTCTCTTTTGCTCTCTCTCTCCACCCTCTCTTTTGCTCTCTCCCCCTCTCTTTTGCTCTCTCTCTATCCCCTCTCTTGCTCTCTCTCTCTCTCCCCCTCTTTTGCGTTCTCTCTCTCTCTCCTCTCTTGCTCTCTCTCCCCCTCTCTTGTGCTCTCTCTCTCTCCTCTCTTGCTCTCTCTCTTCCCCCTCTCTTGCTCTCTCTCTCTCTCTCTAGCTCTCTCTCTCTCCTCTCTTGCCTCTCTCTCCCCCCTCTCTTGCTCTTTATCTCCCCCCTCTCTTTCTCTCTCTTCCCCCTCCCTTTTGCTCTCTCTCTCCCCCTTCTCTTTTGCTCTCTCTCTCCCCCCTCTCTTTTTTCACTCCCCCCTCTTTTTTGCTCTCTCCCTCTCTCTTTTACTCTCTCTCTCCCCCCTCTTTTTTGCTCTCTCTCCCCCCCTATATTTTGCTCTCTCTCCCCCTCTCTTTTGCTCTCTCTCCCCCCTCTCTTTTGCTCTCTCTCCCCCTCTCTTTTGCGCTCTCTCTTCCCTCTCTCTTTTGTGCTCTCTCTCTCTCCCCTCTCTTTTGCGCTCTCTCTTTTGCACTCTCTCTCTCTCCCCCTCTCTTTTGTGCTCTCTTTTTCCCCTCTCTTTTGCGCTCTCTCTTCCCTCTCTTTTGCGCTCTCTCTCTTCCCCTCTCTTTTGCTCTGTCTCTCCCCCTCTCTTTTTCTCTCCCCTCTCTTTCTCTCTCTCTCTTTCCCTCTCTTTTTGCTTTTTCTCTCTCTCTCCCCCTCTTTTGCTCTCTCTCCCCCCTCTCTTTTGCAGTTTCTCTCTCTCCCCTCTCGTTTGCTCTCTCTCCCCTCTCTTTTGCTCTCTCTCCCTTCTCTTTTGCTCTCTCTCCCCTCTCTTTTTCGATCTCTCTCCCTCCTCTCTTTTGCGCTCTCTCTCTCTCCCCCTCTCTTTTGCTCTCTCTCCCCCCCCCCTTTTGCTCTCTCACTCTCCCCCTCTCTTTTGCTCTCTCTATCTCCTCTCTATTTTGCTCTCTCTTTCACACTCTCTTTTGCACTCTCTCCACCCTATCTTTCGCGCTCTCTGCACCCTCTCTTTCGCGCTCTCTCCACCCTCTCTTTTGCGCTCTCTCCCCTCTCTTTTGCTCTCTCCCCCCTCTCTTTTGCTCTCTCTTCACCCTCTCTTTTGCTCTCTCCCCCTCTCTTTTGCTCTCTCTCTATCCCCTCTCTTGCTCTCTCTCTCTCCCCTCTTTTGTGTTCTCTCTCTCTCTCCTCTCTTGCTCTCTCTCCCCCTCTCTTGTGCTCTCTCTCTCTCTCTCCTCTCTTGCTCTCTCTCTTCCCCCTCTCTTGCTCTCTCTCTCTCTCTCTCTCTCTCGAGCTCTCTCTCTCTCCTCTCTTGCCTCTCTCTTCCCCCTCTCTTGCTCTCTATCTCCTCCCTCTCTTTCTCTCTCTTCCCCCTCCCTTTTGCTCTCTCTCTCCCCCTTCTCTTTTGCTCTTTCTCTCCCCCCTCTCTTTTTTCACTCCCCCCTCTTTTTTGCTCTCTCCCTCTCTCTTTTACTCTCTCTCTCCCCCCCTCTTTTTTGCTCTCTCTCTCCCCCTATATTTTGCTCTCTCTCCCCCTCTCTTTTGCTCTCTCTCTCTCTCCCCCCTCTCTTTTGCTCTCTCTCCCCCCTCTCTTTTGCGCTCTCTCTTCCCTCTCTCTTTTGTGCTCTCTCCCTCCCCTCTCTTTTGCGCTCTCTCTTTTGCACTCTCTCTCTCCCCCTCTCTTTTGTGCTCTCTTTTTCCCCTCTCTTTTGCGCTCTCTCTTCCCTCTCTTTTGCGCTCTCTCTCTTCCCCTCTCTTTTGCTCTGTCTCTCCCCCTCTCTTTTTCTCTCTCACTCTCCCCCTCTCTTTTGCTCTCTCCCCCTCTCTTTCTCTCTCTCTCTTTCCCTCTCTTTTTGCTTTTTCTCTCTCTCTCCCCCTCTCTTTTGCTCTCTCTCCCCCCTCTCTTTTGCAGTTTCTCTCTCTCCCCTCTTGTTTGCTCTCTCTCCCCTCTCTTTTGCTCTCTCTCCCCTCTCTTTTGCTCTCTCTACCCCTCTCTTTTTCGATCTCTCTCCCTCCTCTCTTTTGCGCTCTCTCTCCCCCTCTCTTTTGCGCTCTCTCTCTCCTCCTCTCTTTTGCTCTCTCTCCCCCCCCTCTCTTTTACTCTCTCTACCCCCCTCTCTTTTGCTCACTCTCCCCTCTCTTTTGCTCTCTCTCTCTCCCACCTCTCTTTTGATCTTTCTCTCTCGAACAACCACGCCTACTCCCCTCGGCCACGTCACGCCACGCCCGCTCCCACTCCCACCATGCCCGGCCCTGCCCACCTTTCTCGTATGGACAGAAGATCAGGTAGAATCTAAGACCAGGTGTGTTTGTCCTCGCACTGTCTCTACTGCGCATGACAGCTTCGGACAAATACACTTGGCCTTTTAATATTATAGGATGGTGAAAATAATGGTTTCTTTAGAAAGTCCATTTAATGGGTACAGTAAATGAGTAAGAGGAAAATTATCGCTAAACACAAACACCGCAGAAATGTAAAAATAGCCCTGGTCACTAAGGTTTGGTCACTAAGGGGTTAACCAATTATAATATAGTTAATTAGCTTTTTAAACTGGTTGTCTCATATAACATAGTGTAAGTAAGGTCTACAGACCAAAAACGGTCAATCTATGAGACCACAGTATTGCCACAGTACAGTGGCATTTTTTTATTTTTTATGTTTCATACCTATTTTCCAGAGTTCTGAAATGCCCTTAATTTCAGCACTTTATTGCAAATCTAGAGAAGTAGAGATATACCTAATTAGAGATGATTTAACCCTACCTACTAATTATGTGCATTTGTTGGTTTATGAAATGAATAACTAATAAATGCACATTCCTACTACATACCATAACAAAGCCACGCATACTCCTTACTGCTGGGGCTGAATGTGATGCTTTCACCTTTATCACTTCCTGACTTGGAATTAATGCATTAAAAGGACATAAGTCAAACTCTGTTTGCAAAAATCCTTCTGATCAATTATCCAATTATAACACATAATATATAGCCAGTGACAGTAATGCCTGACCATTACAATGGATGCTGTTAGCTAAATTGTTGTTAAAAAATTCTCAGTTTACAATGTCTGAAATATATGTTTTATAACTTAAATAATTAATGAATTGACTGCAGATTCTCAGGTTTGGTGTTGCCAGTGTTCCATTCAATTAAATTGCCATTTAAAAGTAATATACGTTAAAAGTAACATTTAAATGAAATTCTCAAGCAAATATAGCGTACATTAAAGGGATATGGAAGACAAAATAAAAAAAACTTTTATGATTCAGATATTAGGTACAATTGCCGTGTTTGATCAAACCTCGTTCTCATTGTATACTTGATTCATACTTCTCCTTAAATGTGTCCCCAATGATCCATTTTACCTGCTGGAGTGTGTTAAAGGGAGAGTCTACTTCATTTTTTTTCTTTGTTTAAAAATGTAGATAATTCTTTATTATCCATTCCCCAGTTTTGCATAACCAACACAGTTATATTAATGCACTTTTTACCTCTGTGATTGCCTTGTTTCTAAGCTTCTGCAGACTTCTCCCTTATCTCAGTTCTTTTGACAGACTTGCATTTTATGCATCAGTGCTGATTCATAAATTACTTGAGCGAGCAAAATGTTATCTATATGATACACATGAACTAGCACTGTCTGAGATAAGAGGCGGTCTTCAACTTCTTAGAAATCAGTTTATGAATACCAACAAAGCAAATATGATGATAAAAGTAAATTGGAAACATGTTTAAAAATGCATGCCCTATCTGAATTATGAAAGTTTAATTTTGACTTGACTGTGCCTTTAAATAGTTTACAATAGCTCCTTTACCTTGATTTTGTCATTTGAAATAACAGTTTTTACTTTTGAAATCACCACATATACAGAAAAGGCATATAGAGATAGACACTAAAAAGTTCATTTTCAATTGCTCTCTCTAAGTATTGGCCTTTGTGTATAGAGAAAGAGGTTGATAAAGAGGTATTTGTGTGTAGAGAAAGTGAGAGATAAGATAACAAGGCCTTATATTCATGCAGTTCAGCCCATTTACATTTGGTTGTGGTTTCCAGGAGAAAAAAATATTTCAGAAACAAAAAATAAACGTAAATGATAGATTTACAATGCAATGTATACTATGCAGCTGGTATAACAAGTCATTAGTAATACATTTAGCGGAAACCAGTTTTACAGAACAGCTTCCCTTTAAGCAGCATATGGCAGGAGTGTTTGCAGCAATGTTTGTAACAACATTATACATATACAGTTATAATCAAAATTATTCATCCCCCATTGCAAATCAGATTTATTGTCAAAATTTACAGACATTCAGCCGTTTGCAAAGAGCAAATCAAACAAAAGCAATTGAAATAGCTCAACCCAACTAATGCTTCAAGTGGTTTCCCCAAATTCAACTGAAAATGCAACTTTTAATTAACTCTGCAGTCTCAAAATGATTTAACCCCTTCATTGCAAGCATATTTAGTACTTAGTAGAGCACCCTTTTGCTGTTATGACCGGCTGCAAACGAGATGCTAGCCCAACACCAGCTTCTGGCAGCGTTCCTGATAATTCTTAGCCCTTTCCTCATGAGCAATGGCCTCCAGTTCAGTAATATTCTTGGGTTTGCATGCTGCAACCGCCTTCTTCAAATACCACCAGAGAGATTTTCTATGGGGTTCAAGTCAGGTGACTGTGATGGCCACTGTAGAATCTTCCAGGACTTCTGCAACCAAGCCTTGGTGGAATTTGAGGTATACTTGGGATCATTATCCTGTTGGAAGGTCCAATGACGCCCAAGCTTCAGCTTCCTCACAGACAGCATGACATTTTTTTCCTAGGATTTCTTGATATTTCAATGAATCCATCTTGCCTTCCACACACTGAAGGTTTGCAGTGCCAGAGGATGTAAAGCAGCCCCAGATCATCACTGAACCACCCCTATGCTTAGCTATAGACAGAGTGTTGTTTTCAGCATATGCTTCATACTTCTTCCTCTAGACATACTGCTGATCCATCAGGGCGAAAAGTTCCAGTTTAGTTTCATCGCTCCACAGAACAGAATCCCAAAACTTATGTGGCTTATTTATGTGATTTTGAGCATATTGGAGACAACTTTTCTTGTGCTTTTGGGTCAGTAGTGGTGTACGTCTTGGAGTTCTGGCATGGAAACCTTCTGCATTAAGTACGCGCCTTACTGTGCAAACTGAAACCACAGAGCCTATTGCCACCAAGTATTGCTGCAGGTTTTTTGCAGTCACTCAAGGGTTTTTCTCAACCTGCCTTCTCAGAAATCTGGTTGCAGCCGTTGATAGCTTCCTTTTTCTGCCCCGTCCAGGTAGTGTAACCACTGTTCCTTTAACTTTGAGCTTGCAAACTATGCTTCCAACTGTGTCTCTAGGAACATTTAGGGCCTTTGCTTTATTTTTGTATCCTGTTCCCTGGTTTTGAAGGACAATGATCTCTTCTCTTAAAGGAATAGTCTAGTCAAAATTAAACTTTCATTATTCAGATAGAGCATGCAATTTTAAGCAACTTTCTAATTTACTCCTATTATCAATTTTTCTTTGTTCTCTTGGTACCTTTATTTGAATGTAAGCTTAGGAGCCGGCCCATTTTTGGTTCAGCACCTGGGTAATGCTTGCTGATTGGTGGCTACACTTAGACACCAAAAAGAAAGTTCTACCCAGGTGCTGAAACAAAATGTGGCTGGCTCCTATGCTTACATTCTTGCTTTTTCAAATAAAGATATCAAGAGAATGAAGACAATTTGATAAGAGGAGTAAATTAGAAAATTGCATGCTCTATCTGAATCATGAAAGTTTAATTTCGACTAGACTATTCCTTTAACTTTTTGGACCATTCTTTTCACTTGGCCAAATTTCTATATTTCTAACATGCAGTCAAAGGTAACACTCAACAAACCCCTAGCCAGTTCAGGTATTTCATGTGTTCTAGCTCAAGCGCACCTGGTGCAGCTAATGAAGCCCTTGATTAGTTGCATCAGGTGTGCTTGAGACAACACCTGTTTTACATATTTGTGCTGTTGTGAGGGATTCTATTCAGGGGGTTGACTAAATTTGAGACTGCAGAGTTGCATTTTCAGTTGAATTTGGGGAACCACTTGAAGAACTCATTGTGTTGAGCTAGTTCAAATGTTTTTGTTTGCTTTTTTGATTGAAAACAGCTGAAAGTCTGTCAATTTTGACAACAAACTTGATTTTCAATGGGGGTTGAATAATTTTGATTTCAACTTTTGTGCTCAAGACATGTAAACACTCCTGAGCCTACCTGAGTATGCTCTAATGGAAAGAGCCAGTTGTTTAGGTGTGAAAATCATGTGAAGGGCTGCTGAATAATGAGCCTATGTATAAGATTGTATATAAAAGCTAAGTGCTTCATTTTGTTCCGTCTGTGGTTTCTATTCTATCTGACATAGCGGATAGATTACTTGGTGAAACCAGAGCTGGAATTCCTTCTGTAATTATTAAGCTGTGTACAGGAAAGAGGGACACTGATCGCAGATTTACATTTATATCTAATAGAATGTTTGAGTTTTGCTGCTACACGTGAAGCATAATATACTGCATATAGATAATATATAGTATATAAAAGCATAATATACAGTAGATAAAGATACAGGTAAAATACTGAGAGATATCATGGAGAAGTCTAGATTGAGGGAAGTGATTTTATTAATATTCGGGAAGCAGCTTGATAAAGGGTTTATTCCACATCTTATCTTCAGTATAATCTGATACATTGGTAACATTCATCACTAAGTAACACTGTTGTGTAATCTTATAATACATTTCATTACATTTACACAGGGGGTAGGTTTATTTGTCATGTTTACAACTACCCAATTCTCATGCATTTTTGTTAATTTGGGTAAATTTACCAGTTGCTCATGGGAGTCATAATAAGAGGATGAGAGCTATTTAGAGCTTTATAGTTATTTTGTAACAATTTCTGCTCATGTTTATTTAACTATCTACATTACTCTTTGGTGTATTCCCATTGGTTTATAATTGCAAAGTCTTCTTTTTTGTGTCTGAATAAAGAAGCTAAAACGTGCTCTCCTGTATTCCAGAGTATAATTAATTGGGACAGATGTTACAAAATCCACAGAGATGGTATAGTTAAGTCAATATAAAAATAATTCAGTTTTAAAAAGCTACCATTATTCCTATTTGCTACATGTTCTGCATCTTCAAAGAAGATTGCTACAAAATTATACTCATAAACTAATGTTTTTATTTTTACAACACTATCAAAAACAGAAATGTAAAGTGCAAGGAGAAAATTATTTTATAAGTTACAGCATTTTACTTTTGCACTATTCATTGCATATGTGTTCAACTAACCACATTGTTAAAATCAGCTCCAGACAGCAAAGGTCTGCTGAGCCAATGACAAGAGACTACCAATGGTCAGCTAGCTCCCACTGTCATGCATTCCTGCTACTGACCCTACCTAGTTATGCTTTTCAGCAATGTATACAAAGAGGACAACATCAATTTGATAATAGAACTGCAGTGTTCAATGTTATTACTTTTATTTTCATGTCCCTTTAACTAAGACACAGAGAGATAATATAGTGAATGGTGAGTCTTAAATATGAAGTAAGAAGATTGCTTCATATGTGAGGGTCAAACTCTTCATATTAAGGTTCTTTCTTGGCTCTGTTAATAACCCCTCTAAAATGATAAGCTGTAGAATGGCCCTATTCTAAAGATATATGAACATATTATTGTCTCTCCAATGATAGTATGACATTTCTTTATTTTTATAGAAGTAAAAGATATATAATCTGTAATGCTTTGCTGACAAGTAAAATATACTTTTCTCCTTCCCCTCAATTAACCAGATAAAAATTATATAGCAAGCTCCATTAACTCGTACAGAAGAGATTTCACTCCCATACATAAGAAAATGGGAAAAAAATTATATTGTCATCCATCATTTTTCCATTTAGAATCATTCGAGTGGTATCATTCTCAAACAACATTCATGTCCAAAAAGCATGTCAATAAAAAGACAAGTGTTTGTGTTGATATTTAAACAGGAGCTGCACATGACATTGGTTACATAATTGCGTGAGACATTTTTAAACAAAAAATCTATTTAAAAAAATGCTGCACTGAACACAAATCAAGATACTGTGTGAATGATTAAAGGGAAATGAAACTCAATTTTTTTTCTTTCATAATTCAGATAGAAAATGCAATTTTCCCAATTTACTTTATCATTAAATTTGCATCATTCTCATATTATTGTTTGTCGAAGAGATATCTAGATAGGTATCGTGCACATGTCTGGAGCACTACATGATAGGAAATAGTGCTGCAGCCAACTAGTGTTCTTTCTATTGTATAACATTGTTGCTAAACTGCTGCCCTATAGTGCAGAAGACATGTGCACACTCCTGCTTCTCAACACAAGATAACAAGAAAAATAAGAAAATGTGATAATTGAAGGAAATTGGAAAGTGGTTTAAAAATTGTTTTTTCTATCTGAATCATGAAAGGAAAATTGTGGGTTTCAGTCCCTTTAAGGGGCATTTATCAGGCCAGGTTTTCTTAATATATCTGAACTATAGTGCAGGTGAAATAGTCAGCTAATAGGTGAGAGCAGGTTAGTAACCATGGTTAATGATTAGCTGATTATTTCACCTGTGCTCTAGTTAAAAAATCATGAATATCTATTAGGTGAGCCTGTGTCTAATGATAGTGAGCTAGTATGAGTCAAATGAAGTTTATTAAGCTACAATATTTCAGAAATAATATATCAGGTGTCATTATTAAACAATAAGACTTGTGGATCACTTTCTCATATTCTCATGTTGTTTCTATAATAAAACTAGCATAATAGGGACATTCATATTCATATTCTATACTATAAAAAATGTGTTAATAATTATCTATTTCTTTCATACCCTATACATGTGTAATAAAATTGTCATTTCAGGTCAAATAAAATTAACAAATTTTGTTACAAAATTATATTACAAAATGATATACTTGTACCCATATGTACAAATGATATGTTCTTTAATTGCTTTTCGGGAGTATTGTCTCTTTAAACATCTCTCAGGTTAATATCTTGAATGTAAATAAAAATACAGATAAGACCATAAAAATAGACATTAATACATGATGTTAAAACATATTAGTTAATGGAAGTAAAGATATATGTACTTGATATACCGAACTAAAGAATATCCAGTTATTGGAATATTTCCCTAGGTACTACTTCTACGAGGGAATTATATTAAAAAGTTCAAATCTAATTCGCTATTGAGACCATTAGGGGAAAGGGTACCAAAATTATAGATGAATTCTGCTTCCTGTTTTAGAAGTTTCTTTTCTATATTACACCTTCTTCCATCTTTGTGTATTTTTCTAATACCCCAGAATTTGAATGTAAACAAAGAAGCTGTCCTTTTGGAATATTATTTTTCCAATTTACATGATGACAACTTTTCGAGTCGATATTATTATTGCAGTCAACCTTTTTGAAATAAGTACGTGTCCTAATATTTCCATCGACAATTTCTACTTCTATATCAAGAAAACTTATTTTGATTCTACTGTATTCATGTGTAAAAGTAAGTCCATATATGTTAGTGTGATCATTAGCACTCCCAAGACCGCCTTGTTTGTGAGCAGTCAAACACTTGCACTAGGCGTTAGGAGGATAGCTATTTTTTTCGAACACAGATAACATTGAAAGAAGGAACTTGCATTTACAAGGAAAAAGAAGATTGTAACACAGAGATTGGTCGTTAAAAAAAAACCCGTCACATCCGGTAAGAGTCCAAGGATACCGCTACTATCAGGGCGAGCCCGGTCAAACAGGGTAAAAATACAGAAACCAACAAACGGATCGATCATTTTGAATACCCACCATATCTGGTAAGAGTCTTGGGACGCTGTCAACATTCAAGTAAGTCCAGACAAGCAGGGTAAGAATAAACTAATTACCTTATTATACACAATATCTAAGGATCACCGTTTTATCATTCAAGGAGAGAACTATTTTAAAAGACACAAGTAAGCCACGCCTGTATCTTAATTTAAGCTATGGTATAAGATTGTAAGTGGAGAGAAACTTAATTACAAGAAAGTAAATCTCTGTAAACAGCTTAAAGGGATACTTTTTATTCAGCTTTCTTTTGGTTTTGCAATAGTATTACATAGTGGAAAGTGTTACCACTGGGACGCAAAGTGTCTCATTCTGAAAACATCGAATTAAAATACAAACCTTCCAGTATGTGGAATATATACAAATATCCAATTTGAAAATATACTTTGAAGAGAATTGAACTCTTTAATATACCACAATAATTGAACCAGCAACACTGTGGTTAGCAATAAAAAAATTTTTGCTGCAGACAGCATCAACTACACATTTTTTACTTTTATTTTTTATTTTTCATTTTTTATTTTTTACTTTTTGTTTCTATTTTTGCAAAATTTTGCATTCATTTTTACATTATTTTTTAGAACCATATGTGTCTAATGATACTTTTTAGCAAAAATATTATATTTTAAAACAATTAATTGCTATACACCGGTGTATTATCACTATTTTATTGTATTCAGTTGTGTAACCTGAATTAGACACCTGAAACCTCCAGTGCTCAACGTATTATTTGTTATACACTTTAATAAATACACAATTTTTGTATCATATGAAATGGTATGAATTCTTTTATAAACGTTAGTGAAATTATTATGGTTACACAATAGAGCAATAACCTACCAATACGTAGAGTATATTTGTTTACCATACTTATTTTTGAAAGCAGATAGTCGTAGGCGCCACCTCTACAAACCTCCCCCACTGTCTAGCTTTTGTTTGCTAATCTGTGAGAATTAGCAACTATTGAGGTTGGTACTTGGCAGCGCTGTTTTCTTACATAACAGTTTGATAAACACACCTAACCTCTTCCTTCACGTGTCCCTTTAAGTATACCTACTTGATATATGTTGTTGTGGCTAGTCAGAGCCTTAGGGCTAGATTTATTAAGCCCCTACGGCAGCAAGTTCTCTCAAGAACTTGCTCGCCGTCATTTATCAAGCAGCGGTCACCAGACCGCTGCTTCCTTAGCCTCTTCGCCACTTCTAATCTGGCGAAATTCAATCTCCTCAGTCTAGTCAGACCGAGGAGATTGACAGCTCCTGCCCACGCGTGATTGGCTGTGCGCGGGCAGGGGGCGGGATTGCACGCGAGCGCAAAATTGCGCTTGTGTGCAATGCTGAATACCTGCGGGGATTTTCGCCCCGCCACAGGCGAGCTGAGGCGTACAGGGGCGCGTATACGCGCCCCTGTACACCTCAGCTTTAATAAATCTAGCCCTTAATGTAAATGAGCTTGTACCAGGGAAAAAAGTGAATTGCGCTATATGAACTGACTCAGTATCCACAAGGACTATAACTGTATGTAGATCTTGACAGTAATGAGTGGATAATAAATATAAAAAGTATATATATGGATATAGATATTTGAAAATTAAAAAATTCTAAAAAATTCTAAAATCACATAAAAGCTAAAAGGTTGATCAAAATGTAAAATCCACAATAGCACCTTTGATATAAATATAAATATAAATATATATAACACAGATTATATATAAAAAACAGCACCTTAATTTAACAAATTGAAATAAACTAATTGATTAAAAAACATAAAAATATATAAGGTTGCTTGACCTTAGATTAAACTGTAAAAAAGGTATGTCAGGCAAACACCTGTACGACAAAGATAATGCACGCTGTTTATATTCCACAGTACCTCTAATGGTTTCCCATGAACGTTCTTATTACTCCCTTTTACAGAAAGTGTAACAACCAGTGCGAAGAGATATGCCCCTTTAAGATGAGTATAAACTTGAGTCCCGTTCTGTGCAGCTCCAATCAGACAGGGTAAATCCAAACCTCAGTCGTAGGGATAGTAGTACTTGCAAATAGAAGAGAGAGAGAGTGCACAAAGGATTCAAGTGTAGATTTTTATTGACAACATTAGCACACATAAATTAATGCACTTACTAGAAGTAAGATTAAAAATGCAATCAGAGTTCAACTCTCTTTCCTCCGCTTATATAGCCGCTCCACACTGCTGCCTAGGAGAGTCAGTGTCCCCGGATGTTGATGCACGATACCGGCTTCTGTAGCAGGGCTTTCCGGATGCCCTTGCTAGCTGCCTGTCTGCCAATGGGGTGGAGCGGATCAAATTGGAGTCTGAGCGTCGGACCTGTTTGCCAGTTCCTAACGCGTTTCCCCCAGTCAGCGGCTGGGCTTTTTCAAAGGATAAAATCAGATATGTTTTTTCTTCTTGCCGCCCTCAGTTTTTAAAAGGCAAGCGTCCAATTGGATTTGTAGGTGTGCCTATCCGGCCAATCATAACGTCCATATAGTCCCCTGTGTTGTTACACACCAATGGCCAACCAAATAATAGTGGGAGTGTTCTCTAGAACCAAATGCCATACTCCATATATGTATTTGTTTGTTAGCCATATAACCAAAACGCTACCATTTCTCAGCAGTAAGTGTTATAAGAATACAATCGAAGTATACCTTATTAAAAGACAATATGTGACTAACATGTAACTCAAAACTATAACATATTATATACATTTTTCTTCAGAAATATAACATATTAGCGATCTAATTAAATAGTGACTCTGGATCAAATTATGTTATAATAGGGTTATATTTCCTGTTGACTATCAGAGCATAAAATCTATACCTAATTAAAGATTACATCTTTTATTTTCGAATGCCCATGGTTGCTTTACAAAATATATATATATAAATATATATATATATATGTATCTCTATGAGCAAAACTGTTATTGATATTATTAATATTTACAGTTTATATCACATTATGCGTTGGCAGTTTATTTTATGCTCCTGCTCCTAAGTTTTTTTGAAAGTTTTTTTAGAAACATAATGTCCCTTATTTAAAATATGTTACACCTACCTGTTGTGTACCTTATTATAAATATCTATAGATTTGATGAGTTTAGATCATGATAAAATTATTTAAAATTATTTAAATTATGATAAGATTATTTAAAAGCACATATTGAACTAGTATTGTTAGACATACACACATAATACACGTGATCTATCACACAATAAATTACATACCTATATTTATATTTAATCTAATCTTGCTTTAAAACGTTTTGACCTAATTTTCTACAATAAAAGCATGTTATTATAATAATTATTATTATATATAAAAAACAGCACCTTAATTTAACAAATTGAAATAAACTAATTGATTAAAAAACATAAAAATATATAAGGTTGCTTGACCTTAGATTAAACTGTAAAAAAGGTATGTCAGGCAAACACCTGTACGACAAAGATAATGCACGCTGTTTATATTCCACAGTACCTCTAATGGTTTCCCATGAACGTTCTTATTACTCCCTTTTACAGAAAGTGTAACAACCAGTGCGAAGAGATATGCCCCTTTAAGATGAGTATAAACTTGAGTCCCGTTCTGTGCAGCTCCAATCAGACAGGGTAAATCCAAACCTCAGTCGTAGGGATAGTAGTACTTGCAAATAGAAGAGAGAGAGAGTGCACAAAGGATTCAAGTGTAGATTTTTATTGACAACATTAGCACACATAAATTAATGCACTTACTAGAAGTAAGATTAAAAATGCAATCAGAGTTCAACTCTCTTTCCTCCGCTTATATAGCCGCTCCACACTGCTGCCTAGGAGAGTCAGTGTCCCCGGATGTTGATGCACGATACCGGCTTCTGTAGCAGGGCTTTCCGGATGCCCTTGCTAGCTGCCTGTCTGCCAATGGGGTGGAGCGGATCAAATTGGAGTCTGAGCGTCGGACCTGTTTGCCAGTTCCTAACGCGTTTCCCCCAGTCAGCGGCTGGGCTTTTTCAAAGGATAAAATCAGATATGTTTTTTCTTCTTGCCGCCCTCAGTTTTTAAAAGGCAAGCGTCCAATTGGATTTGTAGGTGTGCCTATCCGGCCAATCATAACGTCCATATAGTCCCCTGTGTTGTTACACACCAATGGCCAACCAAATAATAGTGGGAGTGTTCTCTAGAACCAAATGCCATACTCCATATATGTATTTGTTTGTTAGCCATATAACCAAAACGCTACCATTTCTCAGCAGTAAGTGTTATAAGAATACAATCGAAGTATACCTTATTAAAAGACAATATGTGACTAACATGTAACTCAAAACTATAACATATTATATACATTTTTCTTCAGAAATATAACATATTAGCGATCTAATTAAATAGTGACTCTGGATCAAATTATGTTATAATAGGGTTATATTTCCTGTTGACTATCAGAGCATAAAATCTATACCTAATTAAAGATTACATCTTTTATTTTCGAATGCCCATGGTTGCTTTACAAAATATATATATATAAATATATATATATATATGTATCTCTATGAGCAAAACTGTTATTGATATTATTAATATTTACAGTTTATATCACATTATGCGTTGGCAGTTTATTTTATGCTCCTGCTCCTAAGTTTTTTTGAAAGTTTTTTTAGAAACATAATGTCCCTTATTTAAAATATGTTACACCTACCTGTTGTGTACCTTATTATAAATATCTATAGATTTGATGAGTTTAGATCATGATAAAATTATTTAAAATTATTTAAATTATGATAAGATTATTTAAAAGCACATATTGAACTAGTATTGTTAGACATACACACATAATACACGTGATCTATCACACAATAAATTACATACCTATATTTATATTTAATCTAATCTTGCTTTAAAACGTTTTGACCTAATTTTCTACAATAAAAGCATGTTATTATAATAATAAATATAATTAAAAAATTAATTAACTATAAAATTAATAAAAATAATATAAAAATTAATTAAAATCTTTACTATAAGTTTTTATACAAATGCTGCTACGTCTATGTCTATATTAAGACCATATGGTTGTAATGTATTTAGTTTATAAATCCACTTAGTTTCCAACTTTCTCAGTTCTAAAAGACAATTAGGTTTAGTTATAGGGACTCTATCTATAACTTGAACTTTGAGAGAACTAGGGTTATGTCTGTGGCATTCCAAAAAATGTTTAGGAACACTGTGATTTGTCATCTTTTTTTCTATATTATATATGTGTTCATTGACTCGCCGTCTTATTTGACGTTTCGTGCGGCCCACATAAAGTAGGCCACACCCACATTGTAATAAATATACAACATATATAGATTCACAGTTGCTTCTAAATGAAATGTTAAAAGTTTCAGTTAATGAACTATTAGAAAATGTAGGGGCTCTATTGACATGTTTGCACATGTTGCAACGGGGTTTTCCACATCTCATGGTTCCCTTCCATTCACTCAACCAAGTAGTTCCTATTTTTTCGGTCCCAGTTTCACTAGCCTTATTTTTAGTAATAGGTTTTATTTTGCTAGGAGCAAGAATATTCTTAAGGCTTTTGCCTTTCCTATAATTAATAGTTGGTTTGTCCCCCAATGATGGCCCTAAAACAGGATCTAATTGAAGTAGTGGCCAGTGTTTTTTAATTATTTTTTCTAAACTTTTTGAACCTTCATTGAAAGTTGTTATAAATCTCGGTGGATCTAATTTCACTGGTTCTATTAATTTGTTATGTATATGAGACCCTATTGCATTTGGTTTATCTAATTTAATATTTATATTTCTCTCTTTTGTAATAGCCCTATTTTTTGCAGCTTTTATTAATTTTGGTTCATAGCCTTTTTCTAAAAAATTTTCTTCTAATATTTTCGCTTCTATTTCAAAGTCATTTTCATGTGTACAATTTCTTTTTATTCTTAAAAATTGACTATATGGAACATTGTCCAACCATGATTTTTTACGTGCGCTTTTGGCTTGTATATAACTATTTCGATCTGTGCTTTTTCGATAGTTTTTTACTGCTATTTTTCCTGTGTTATCTGTAAACAATACCAAATCTAAAAATTCTATTTTATCTTTCGAACATGAATTTGTAAAAGTTAAATTAAAATCATTACTATTAATATGTTTAATAAAATTATCTATTTCTGTCAAATCCCCTTTCCACAGGATGATGACATCATCTATGTATCTACCATATGATACTATATTACCTAAAAATGGATTATTATGCCAAATATATTTATTCTCGAACGCATTTACATAGAGATTTGCATAGGATGGGGCAAATGTTGTCCCATAATATTTATCTTCAAACATAAAATAGTTGTGATGTAAAATAAAATTAATACTATCAATTAAAAAAGATATATTTTTCATTGGAATTGACCATTTTAAAAGTTCTTTTTTTATCTCGTTTGTGCCATTAATATGAGGTATACACGTGTATAAGGAAGCAACGTCGCAAGTTAGCCAACACATATCTTCTTCCCATTGTTTACCCTCAAACCTTCTAATTACCTCCGTTGTATCTTTGATATATGCTTTCATATTTTTTACTATTGGTTGAAGGTAAAAATCAACATATTTGGATAGATTATCACTAATTGATCCTATCCCGGACACAATTGGCCTACCAGGTGGATTTTTACTGTCCTTATGTATTTTGGGGAGGTGGTATATAATTGCTATGTTTGGCTGAGTATTGAATATAAATTTGAACTCATTTTCGTTTATACTACCCTCTGTTTTTGCTTTATTTAAAATTTTATAAAGCTCTTTATTATATATTTCAGTGGGGTCTTTGTCTAAGGTTTGATAAGTATCCTTGTCCCTTAGCAAATTAAAAGCTTCTTGCATATATTGTTCCCTTTTTTGAATTACAATACCCCCGCCCTTATCGGCGGGGCGTATTATTATCTCATCATTAGACATAAGTTTTTTAAGAGATTTCCTTTCCATAATGGTCAAGTTATCATTATGTTTGTTTAAAAATTGATTAGCATTTTCATTTTTAAATAACTCTTCTATTTCATTTAAAACTAATTTAGAGAAAGATTTCAAATGATCTCCCTGTGCCCCTACTGGATTAAAAGTTGATTTACCTTTAAAGTGCGAGTGCTGAATTTCTGGTTCTGTTTCATGTAGAGATATATCTAATGTGTCAATAAGATCATTGATATGATTTTCTGTATGTTCAACTGGTGAATCTTTTGAGTTATATGCTCCCGAAAGTTCGCTAAGTTTTACATTTTCAGTTTCCAAATCTTTCAATATATTTAAGATACCTAAATCTGTAGCCTCCATACATGTGTTATTAGCAACATTTTTGTTTAGGGGATTCTTAAGATAATACCTCTTCAGGGTTAGCTTTCTCACATATTTATGGATATCTACATACATCTCAAATTTGTTTGGCCCTGCTTTAGGGGCGAACTTTAAACCTTTTTGTAGGAGACTGATGTCATTAGAATCTAAATTGACCTCAGCCAGATTAAAAATGTCACTTTTGGTTTTGTTTATTCTAGTCTTGAGCGTCCTGTTAGCCTGTATCTTTTTTCCTCCTCTATTTCCTCTTCTTCTCTTTCTAATGATCTTTTTCTTTGTCTTATTCGTTCTATTGGTCTTTCTTGAGGTGCATGGTTGTGTCCCTGGCCTAAAAAATTTCGATTGTCAGTTGTTTCTTTGGGCCTCGCTCCTTTACCTTCCCAAATGGGTTCATCCTGTCTTTGAGAATGATTGATTAAAGGTTCGTACCTATTGTTTGTGTCTATTTGTGCTCGTGGACTAGCATAATTATTTGTTGTATAGCTTGGTCTACGTCTCCATTGTGGGTAGTTATCCGAATAATTTGATTTATTCTGTTGCCATGAACCGCCATTGTATGTATTATTGGATTTTGTATTTTGATATGTATTTTGTCTAGTTTGATTGTTATTATTTGTATGTTTATTGTATTGTCCTGAATATGTATCTCTATTGCTATATTGAGCATTATAAGATCTTTCTGAATATATCCTAGTTTGTTGCTTATGTATTTTTCTAGGTTCTTCATAGGACCTTATTGGAAAATTATTTGTATTATAATTTGTGTTAGTATTGATTGTACTCTCTGGATTTTTTCCATTTGCATCTTGTTTATTATCCATTTTTTATTGTATGTATATACTTTATTTTCTTTGAAATCCAAAATATCCCTCTTTAATTTTTTCTGTTTACTATATTGTAAATCTCTATCCAATTGACTCACCCTAAACTGAATACTTTTATTTCTGTTAATCCACTTCTCAACATTTCTATACGGTTGAATTTTTGAAATCACCTCTTCCAATTCTAACTTTACCTTATTAAGTCTAAATTCTCTATATTTTATTAATGTTTTAATGAATTTATTAGAACATTCTTGTGCTGCTGTTTCCCACTCTGTAACAAATTCAACTTCATCTAGCTCAAAAGCTGGTTGCTTTAATATGCGCAAACCTCTTGGTATAACCTTATGAGTTAAATAGTTCTCTAAAAGAATAAGATCTTGCCAATCCCTGGCATCCTGAAATAAAAGTTTTTCTAGATCTTTAAACAAATCTTCTGGGTCTGTTTCAACTATATTGGGTTCTTCTATATGATGGTCCAGCAAATTTGTATTTCTTGTACGGCTATCTCTATGTGGATTATGCCCAAATTCTTTTAAAACAACATTTGCCATGACCTCTGACATAGGTTGAGACGTTGGTTCAAATACTGGTTCAGACATAAGAGCAGCAATTACAGGATAAGTGGATGATAGATAAAATGCAACAGGGAAAAAAGTGAATTGCGCTATATGAACTGACTCAGTATCCACAAGGACTATAACTGTATGTAGATCTTGACAGTAATGAGTGGATAATAAATATAAAAAGTATATATATGGATATAGATATTTGAAAATTAAAAAATTCTAAAAAATTCTAAAATCACATAAAAGCTAAAAGGTTGATCAAAATGTAAAATCCACAATAGCACCTTTGATATAAATATAAATATAAATATATATAACACAGATTATATATAAAAAACAGCACCTTAATTTAACAAATTGATATAAACTAATTGATTAAAAAACATAAAAATATATAAGGTTGCTTGACCTTAGATTAAACTGTAAAAAAGGTATGTCAGGCAAACACCTGTACGACAAAGATAATGCACGCTGTTTATATTCCACAGTACCTCTAATGGTTTCCCATGAACGTTCTTATTACTCCCTTTTACAGAAAGTGTAACAACCAGTGCAAAGAGATATGTCCCTTTAAGATGAGTATAAACTTGAGTCCCGTTCTGTGCAGCTCCAATCAGACAGGGTAAATCCAAACCTCAGTCGTAGGGATAGTAGTACATGCAAATAGAAGAGAGAGAGAGAGAGCGCACAAAGGATTCAAGTGTAGATTTTTATTTTTTTTATTGACAACATAATATTTAATATTATAATAACATGCTTTTATTGTAGAAAATTAGGTCAAAACTTTTTAAAGCAAGATTAGATTAAATATAAATATAGGTATGTAATTTATTGTGTGATAGATCACGTGTATTATGTGTGTATGTCTAACAATACTAGTTCAATATGTGCTTTTAAATAATCTTATCATGATTTAAATAATTTTAAATAATTTTATCATGATCTAAACTCATCAAATCTATAGATATTTATAATAAGGTACACAACAGGTAGGTGTAACATATTTTAAATAAGGGACATTATGTTTCTAAAAAAACTTTCAAAAAAACTTAGGAGCAGGAGCATAAAATAAACTGCCAACGCATAATGTGATATAAACTGTAAATATTAATAATATCAATAACAGTTTTGCTCATAGAGATACATATATATATATATATATTTATATATATATTTTGTAAAGCAACCATGGGCATTCGAAAATAAAAGATGTAATCTTTAATTAGGTATAGATTTTATGCTCTGATAGTCAACAGGAAATATAACCCTATTATAACATAATTTGATCCAGAGTCACTTGCTTGCCTTTTAAAAACTGAGGGCGGCAAGAAGAAAAAACATATCTGATTTTATCCTTTGAAAAAGCCCAGCCGCTGACTGGGGGAAACGCGTTAGGAACCGGCAAACAGGTCCGACGCTCAGACTCCAATTTGATCCGCTCCACCCCATTGGCAGACAGGCAGCTAGCAAGGGCATCCGGAAAGCCCTGCTACAGAAGCCGGTATCGTGCATCAACATCCGGGGACACTGACTCTCCTAGGCAGCAGTGTGGAGCGGCTATATAAGCGGAGGAAAGAGAGTTGAACTCTGATTGCATTTTTAATCTTACTTCTAGTAAGTGCATTAATTTATGTGTGCTAATGTTGTCAATAAAAATCTACACTTGAATCCTTTGTGCGCTCTCTCTCTCTCTCTTCTATTTGCATGTACTACTATCCCTACGACTGAGGTTTGGATTTACCCTGTCTGATTGGAGCTGCACAGAACGGGACTCAAGTTTATACTCATCTTAAAGGGACATATCTCTTTGCACTGGTTGTTACACTTTCTGTAAAAGGGAGTAATAAGAACGTTCATGGGAAACCATTAGAGGTGCTGTGGAATATAAACAGCGTGCATTATCTTTGTCGTACAGGTGTTTGCCTGACATACCTTTTTTACAGTTTAATCTAAGGTCAAGCAACCTTATATATTTTTATGTTTTTTAATCAATTAGTTTATATCAATTTGTTATATTAAGGTGCTGTTTTTTTATATATAATCTGTGTTATATATATTTATATTTATATTTATATCAAAGGTGCTATTGTGGATTTTACATTTTGATCAACCTTTTAGCTTTTATGTGATTTTAGAATTTTTTTGAATTTTTTAATTTTCAAATATCTATATCCATATATATACTTTTTATATTTATTATCCACTCATTACTGTCAAGATCTACATACAGTTATAGTCCTTGTGGATACTGAGTCAGTTAATATAGCGCAATTCACTTTTTTCCCTGTTGCATTTTATCTATCATCCACTTATCCTGTAATTGCTGCTCTTATGTCTGAACCAGTATTTGAACCAATGTCTCAACCTATGTCAGAGGTCATGGCAAATGTTGTTTTAAAAGAATTTGGGCATAATCCACATAGAGATAGCCGTACAAGAAATACAAATTTGCTGGACCATCATATAGAAGAACCCAATATAGTTGAAACAGACCCAGAAGATTTGTTTAAAGATCTAGAAAAACTTTTATTTCAGGATGCCAGGGATTGGCAAGATCTTATTCTTTTAGAGAACTATTTAACTCATAAGGTTATACCAAGAGGTTTGCGCATATTAAAGCAACCAGCTTTTGAGCTAGATGAAGTTGAAATTGTTACAGAGTGGGAAACAGCAGCACAAGAATGTTCTAATAAATTCATTAAAACATTAATAAAATATAGAGAATTTAGACTTAATAAGGTAAAGTTAGAATTGGAAGAGGTGATTTCAAAAATTCAACCGTATAGAAATGTTGAGAAGTGGATTAACAGAAATAAAAGTATTCAGTTTAGGGTGAGTCAATTGGATAGAGATTTACAATATAGTAAACAGAAAAAATTAAAGAGGGATATTTTGGATTTCAAAGAAAATAAAGTATATACATACAATAAAAAAATGGATAATAAACAAGATGCAAATGGGAAAAATCCAGAGAGTACAATCAATACTAACACAAATTATAATACAAATAATTTTCCAATAATGTCCTATGAAGAACCTAGAAAAATACATAAGCAACAAACTAGGATATATTCAGAAAGATCTTATAATGCTCAATATAGCAATAGAGATACATATTCAGGACAATACAATAAACATACAAATAATAACAATCAAACTAGACAAAATACATATCAAAATACAAAATCCAATAATACATACAATGGCGGTTCATGGCAACAGAATAAATCAAATTATTCGGATAACTACCCACAATGGAGACGTAGACCAAGCTATACAACAAATAATTATGCTAGTCCACGAGCACAAATAGACACAAACAATAGGTACGAACCTTTAATCAATCATTCTCAAAGACAGGATGAACCCATTTGGGAAGGTGAAGGAGCGAGGCCCAAAGAAACAACTGACAATTGAAATTTTTTAGGCCAGGGACACAACCATGCACCTCAAGAAAGACCAATAGAACGAATAAGACAAAGAAAAAGATCATTAGAAAGAGAAGAAGAGGAAATAGAGGAGGAAAAAAGATACAGGCTAACAGGACGCTCAAGACTAGAATAAACAAAATCAAAAGTGACATTTTTAATCTGGCTGAGGTCAATTTAGATTCTAATGACATCAGTCTCCTACAAAAAGGTTTAAAGTTCGCCCCTAAAGCAGGGCCAAACAAATTTGAGATGTATGTAGATATCCATAAATATGTGAGAAAGCTAATCCTGAAGAGGTATTATCTTAAGAATCCCCTAAACAAAAATGTTGCTAATAACACATGTATGGAGGCTACAGATTTAGGTATCTTAAATATATTGAAAGATTTGGAAACTGAAAATGTAAAACTTAGCGAACTTTCGGGAGCATATAACTCAAAAGATTCACCAGTTGAACATACAGAAAATCATATCAATGATCTTATTGACACATTAGATATATCTCTACATGAAACAGAACCAGAAATTCAGCACTCGCACTTTAAAGGTAAATCAACTTTTAATCCAGTAGGGGCACAGGGAGATCATTTGAAATCTTTCTCTAAATTAGTTTTAAATGAAATAGAAGAGTTATTTAAAAATGAAAATGCTAATCAATTTTTAAACAAACATAATGATAACTTGACCATTATGGAAAGGAAATCTCTTAAAAAACTTATGTCTAATGATGAGATAATAATACGCCCCGCCGATAAGGGCGGGGGTATTGTAATTCAAAAAAGGGAACAATATATGCAAGAAGCTTTTAATTTGCTAAGGGACAAGGATACTTATCAAACCTTAGACAAAGACCCCACTGAAATATATAATAAAGAGCTTTATAAAATTTTAAATAAAGCAAAAACAGAGGGTAGTATAAACGAAAATGAGTTCAAATTTATATTCAATACTCAGCCAAACATAGCAATTATATACCACCTCCCCAAAATACATAAGGACAGTAAAAATCCACCTGGTAGGCCAATTGTGTCCGGGATAGGATCAATTAGTGATAATCTATCCAAATATGTTGATTTTTACCTTCAACCAATAGTAAAAAATATGAAAGCATATATCAAAGATACAACGGAGGTAATTAGAAGGTTTGAGGGTAAACAATGGGAAGAAGATATGTGTTGGCTAACTTGCGACGTTGCTTCCTTATACACGTGTATACCTCATATTAATGGCACAAACGAGATAAAAAAAGAACTTTTAAAATGGTCAATTCCAATGAAACATATATCTTTTTTAATTGATAGTATTAATTTTATTTTACATCACAACTATTTTATGTTTGAAGATAAATATTATCTACAGACCCAAGGCACAGCGATGGGGACAACATTTGCCCCATCCTATGCAAATCTCTATGTAAATGCGTTCGAGAATAAATATATTTGGCATAATAATCCATTTTTAGGTAATATAGTATCATATGGTAGATACATAGATGATGTCATCATCCTGTGGAAAGGGGATTTGACAGAAATAGATAATTTTAAGAAATATATTAATAGTAATGATTTTAATTGAACTTTTACAAATTCATGTTCGAAAGATAAAATAGAATTTTTAGATTTGGTATTGTTTACAGATAACACAGGAAAAATAGCAGTAAAAAACTATCGAAAAAGCACAGATCGAAATAGTTATATACAAGCCAAAAGCGCACATAAAAAATCATGGTTGGACAATGTTCCATATAGTCAATTTTTAAGAATAAAAAGAAATTGTACACATGAAAATGACTTTGAAATAGAAGCGAAAATATTAGAAGAAATTTTTTTAGAAAAAGGCTATGAACCAAAATTAATAAAAGCTGCAAAAAATAGGGCTATTACAAAAGAGAGAAATATAAATATTAAATTAGATAAACCAAATGCAATAGGGTCTCATATACATAACAAATTAATAGAACCAGTGAAATTAGATCCACCGAGATTTATAACAACTTTCAATGAAGGTTCAAAAAGTTTAGAAAAAATAATTAAAAAACACTGGCCACTACTTCAATTAGATCCTGTTTTAGGGCCATCATTGGGGGACAAACCAACTATTAATTATAGGAAAGGCAAAAGCCTTAAGAATATTCTTGCTCCTAGCAAAATAAAACCTATTACTAAAAATAAGGCTAGTGAAACTGGGACCGAAAAAATAGGAACTACTTGGTTGAGTGAATGGAAGGGAACCATGAGATGTGGAAAACCCCGTTGCAACATGTGCAAACATGTCAATAGAGCCCCTACATTTTCTAATAGTTCATTAACTGAAACTTTTAACATTTCATTTAGAAGCAACTGTGAATCTATATATGTTGTATATTTATTACAATGTGGGTGTGGCCTACTTTATGTGGGCCGCACGAAACGTCAAATAAGACGGTGAGTCAATGAACACATATATAATATAGAAAAAAAGATGACAAATCACAGTGTTCCTAAACATTTTTTGGAATGCCACAGACATAACCCTAGTTCTCTCAAAGTTCAAGTTATAGATAGAGTCCCTATAACTAAACCTAATCGTCTTTTAGAACTGAGAAAGTTGGAAACTAAGTGGATTTATAAACTAAATACATTACAACCATATGGTCTTAATATAGACATAGACGTAGCAGCATTTGTATAAAAACTTATAGTAAAGATTTTAATTAATTTTTATATTATTTTTATTAATTTTATAGTTAATTAATTTTTTAATTATATTTAATATTATAATAACATGCTTTTATTGTAGAAAATTAGGTCAAAACTTTTTAAAGCAAGATTAGATTAAATATAAATATAGGTATGTAATTTATTGTGTGATAGATCACGTGTATTATGTGTGTATGTCTAACAATACTAGTTCAATATGTGCTTTTAAATAATCTTATCATGATTTAAATAATTTTAAATAATTTTATCATGATCTAAACTCATCAAATCTATAGATATTTATAATAAGGTACACAACAGGTAGGTGTAACATATTTTAAATAAGGGACATTATGTTTCTAAAAAAACTTTCAAAAAAACTTAGGAGCAGGAGCATAAAATAAACTGCCAACGCATAATGTGATATAAACTGTAAATATTAATAATATCAATAACAGTTTTGCTCATAGAGATACATATATATATATATATATATATATATATATATATATTTATATATATATATTTTGTAAAGCAACCATGGGCATTCGAAAATAAAAGATGTGATCTTTAATTAGGTATAGATTTTATGCTCTGATAGTCAACAGGAAATATAACCCTATTATAACATAATTTGATCCAGAGTCACTATTTAATTAGATCGCTAATATGATATATTTCTGAAGAAAAATGTATATAATATGTTATAGTTTTGAGTTACATGTTAGTCACATATTGTCTTTTAATAAGGTATACTTTGATTGTATTCTTATAACACTTACTGCTGAGAAATGGTAGCGTTTTGGTTATATGGCTAACAAACAAATACATATATGGAGTATGGCATTTGGTTCTAGAGAACACTCCCACTATTATTTGGTTGGCCATTGGTGTGTAACAACACAGGGGACTATATGGACGTTATGATTGGCCGGATAGGCACACCTACAAATCCAATTTGACGCTTGCCTTTTAAAAACTGAGAAGAAAAAACATATCTGATTTTATCCTTTGAAAAAGCCCAGCCGCTGACTGGGGGAAACGCGTTAGGAACCGGCAAACAGGTCCGACGCTCAGACTCCAATTTGATCCGCTCCACCCCATTGGCAGACAGGCAGCTAGCAAGGGCATCCGGAAAGCCCTGCTACAGAAGCCGGTATCGTGCATCAACATCCGGGGACACTGACTCTCCTAGGCAGCAGTGTGGAGCGGCTATATAAGCGGAGGAAAGAGAGTTGAACTCTGATTGCATTTTTAATCTTACTTCTAGTAAGTGCATTAATTTATGTGTGCTAATGTTGTCAATAAAAATCTACACTTGAATCCTTTGTGCGCTCTCTCTCTCTTCTATTTAAATGAGCTTGTACACCAATCTAAATAATCATTGCATAGCATGTAACTGGATAAGACAAAATAAAACATAGCATTTAAAAAAAACATATTAAAGAATATATTTTTATTTTTTTATTTATATATATATATATATATATATATATATATATTTTTTTAAAAAAAAAAATGCAAATTAGAATGTTTACCTCAGAGAAAAAGTTCTCCTTTGCTGGGTTGTATAGCCTTAAAACACAGCTGCTTCCTGCCTTTTTCATCTGCCTTCAAAATTCGCAATCTCATAAATTACTCCCATATCACCTTTTCAGCTGTAATGGTATAAAGTAAATGTAGAAGTTTATATTGTGCAGGAAAATAAATCTTATCTTTATTTGCTGTATTTGAGTGCTGGTGAAATGGTGTATTTGTTATTTTTTGTTTTGAAAGTGAAATAAGCTTAACCCTTTCATGACCGTGTTAAAAAGTCTACATCGGAACATAGTTCTGATGTAGACAAATTAAAATCACGCAATCGTGCAAAAGATCACGAGATTTCAATTATGGGATTAGGTCTGGAGGGCGTCCCTAAGACACTAGGAATGCCCTCCAGACCGCGATCAAATCCTGCAAGCCTAGTAGACTCCAGGACAGCCGTTTGCGATGACGTTGTATTCCGTCATAACGGCTTTAAAGCCCAGTGCCGTTGTGACGGAATACAACGGCATAACAGCATTAAAAGGTTAAATTAAAGAATTTTATAAACACAAACAACAACAAAAACTTTAAATTGTTTTCCTAATTCCCCCGGAGACACCCAATTTTAGTTTTGATAAGTAATATCATAAATGTTACATTAATATCAAATAAATAATTTTAATCCTAATTAAAAATGGAAGAGTTTAATTGTGCACAAAATAACATGATTAGTTTAATTCAGAAAGCAAACACAGGGGGATACTTCAGTGACTCAAAGGGACACTGAACCCAATTTTTTTCTTTTGTGATTCAGATAGAGCATGCAATTTTAAGCAACTTTCTAATTTACTCCTACTATCAAATTTTCTTCATTCTCTTGGTATCTTTATTTGAAAAGCAATAATGTAAGTTTAGATGCATGCCCATTTTTGGTGAACAACCTGGGTTGTCCTTGCTGATTGGACAGCGCTAATAAACAAGTGCTGTCCAGGGTACTGCACCAAAAATTGTCTGTCTCCTTAGCTTACATGCTTTCTTTTTCAAATAAAGATAGCAAGAGAATGAAGAAAAATTGATAATAGGAGTAAATTAGAAAGTTACTTAAAATTGCATGCTCTATCTGAATCATGAAAGAAAAAAAAATGGGTTCAGTGTCCCTTTAATGTCCATTTCTGTTTCAGCTAATTGCCTGAAAAGTCTTTTGTTAATGTTTATATAGATAAACAATGTCTTTGTTACAGCTTTCTCCAAATATATTATTTCCATACTAAGGGCTAGATTATGAGTGGCACGCAAGTGATAAAGGGTTTATCACGGCTCTTTGCGTGCGTTGGAAGTAGCACATGTATTTCAAGTTGAAAGTAAACGCGTTTGCTTGAGTGCAAGTGAATGTAACACGTTAGGATAGTGCAACTTCAGAGCTCTGGTTACCTGTTCCACTAAACAAAAAGGTTGCACAAAATTAATTAAAATTACATTTTAAAGTACAGTTACACTCATAACATGTATATATGTTTATATGTGTGCACATATCTATTTATATGTGTATATATGTGTATATATGTATTTACAGATTATATATATATATATATATATATATATATATATATATATATATATATATATATATATATATATATATATATAATACAGTTCCTTTATCCTTCCAGAGAATAAAACGCTGCACTCACAGGTCTTCAAAATGATGAATTTATTAAATCAGCATATCACTGCACAAATACACCCAGACGTTTCGGTACCAAACTGACACCTTTCTCAGTTGTTCATTTTGTCTGCAGGTCGACCCACCATTGTCAGCTGCCTGGGTGCAAAAACATAAAGCAATAGCAAGACAAAAAATTGCACTCACAGGACTTCTATAAGGAATAACAAAGTTATTTACAATGGAACGTTTTCAGGTATATACTACCCTTCATCAGCATAGGCAGCAGACTGTCTAAAGACAGGCCTGATTCTAGACAGAGCCTGAACAAAGGATTGGATGTCAGGGAGCTCAGCGAGTCTCCTATGCATCAAGACTGACAATGCCAAAATCTGTCCCTTTAAGGAACTAGTGGCAAGATCCTTCTCCAAACCATCTTGTAGGAAGGATAGAATCCTGGATACCTTCATCTTATGCCAAGGATATCCATGCTTCTCACACCAGGACAAGTAAGTCCTCCACATCTTATGGTAGATGTGACGAGTGACTGGCTTCCTTGCCTGAATGAGAGTATCAATCACACTTTAACAAAAAGTCTCTCTTGGCCAAGACTAGGCGTTCAATCCCCACGCAGTCAGCCTCAGAGAATCGAGATTTTGATGTTGAAAAGTGCCCTGTGCCAGTAGATCCCTGCGACAGGGTAACCTCCATGGCGGACAGGATGACATCCCCACCAGATCCGCAAACCACGTCCTCCACAGCCATGAAGGAGGAATCAGAATGGCCAAAGCTCGCTCCTGTTTGATGTGCGCCACTACACAAGGTAGAAGTGGTAACGGTGGAAAAATGTAAGCTAGGCTGAACCCCCAAGGCACCGCTAAGGCATCTATTAGATCTGCCTGGGGATCCCTGGACCTTGACCCGTATCAGGTTAGCGTGCAATTGAGTCTGGATGCCATGAGGTCTATCTCCGGCATTCCCTACCTGAGACAAATCTCTGCAAACACTTCGGGGTGAAGAGATCATTCCCCCGGATGGAAGGCTTGCCTGCTAAGAAAGTCTGCTTCCCAGTTGTCCACACCTGGAATGTGAATTTCTGAGAGCGAGCAGTTGTGGAACTCCGCCCACTCCAAGATCCGAGACACCTTCCTCATAGCTAGGGAGCTCCTCGTACACCCCTGGTGGTTGATGTAAGCCACCGAGGTAATGTTGTCGGTCTGGAATCTGATGAAGCTGAACGACCCCAGAAGAGGCCATGCATTCAGAGCATTGTTGATTGCTCTGAGCTCTAGTATATTTATCGGAAGGAGAGACTCCTCCCAGGACCATTTTCCTCATGCCATCCTGGCACCCCAAACACCTCCCCATCCTGCCAAACTTGCATCCGTGGTCAGAATCTCCCAGGACGGTCTTAAGAAGGATGTCCCCATGGACAGTAGCTCCGGACGGATCCACCACAAGAGGGAGATCCGAGTTTGAGCATCCATGGATATCCGCTGTGATAGATCTGAAAGATCACCGTTCCACTGTCTCAACATTCACAATTAAAGAGGTCTGAGATGGAACCTTGCAAATGGAATAACGTCTATGCTGGAAACCATGAGTATAATCACCGCTATACACTGAGCCACCGAGGGGCTTGAGGAGGACTGAAGGGTAAGACAAGGGGACGCAATCTTCCTGTGTCGATGGTCTGTGAGAAATATTTTCATGAACATAGAGTCTATTATCGTACCCAGAAACTCCACCCTGTTGCTGGGAATCAGGGAACTGTTTCTTGAGTTGATCTTCCAACCGTGAGATTGGAGCAAAAGAAGAAGAGCCCTCGAATGATCCACTGTGAGGCTAATCGACAGCACCTGAACGAGTATGTCGTCCAGGTAAGGGTCACCGCAATGCCCCTGGATCTGGCCACTGCAAGCAGTGACCCCAGAACCTTCGTGAAGACCAAAAGGAAGGGTCAAAAACTGGAAGTGTTGGTCAAGAAATGCAAATCTTAGGAACCTGAAGTGGTCCCTGTGAATTGGCACATGAAGGTAAGCGTCCTTCAAGTCTACAGTTGTCATGGACTGTCCCTCTTGAACTAGGGGCAGAATAGATCTGATTGTTTCCATTTTGAACGATGGATCACTCAGAAACTTGTTTAAACACTTTAGGTCCAGAATCGGGCAGAACGTGCCCTCCTTCTTTGGAACCACAAAAAGGTTGGAATAGTACCCTAGACCCCTTTCTGCTAGGGGTACTGGTACGATAACCCAGAGAGAGAGAAGATCCCTCACACATTCTAGAAAGGCCTTCTCTGGTCTTGAAGACAGGTTTGACAGGAGGAATCTGCCCTCGGGCGGATAGGATCTGAAGCCTATCCTGTAACCCTAGGAGACCACCACTAGAACCCAAGGGTCCTGAATGTCCTGCAACCATGCGTCTGAGAATAGAGATAATCTGCTCCCTACGTGATCCGGAGACCGGTCGGGGGCCGCCCCTTCATGCCGATTTCGTCTTGGCGGGCTTCTTGCTCTGCTTAGACTTCTTCCAAGGTTGAGCCGGCTTCCAAGAGCCCTTGGACTGGTCCGCTTTTGTGGCGGGTTGCTGGCACTGGGCCTTATCCATGCGAAAGGGACGAAAAGTAGATCCTTTAGGCTTAGCCTTCTTATCCTGCGGTAGGAAGGCTCCCTTGCCTCCCGTAAACATGGATATAATCTAATCCAATCCTGGACCGAACAGGATCTTACCTTGAAAAGGCAGGGACAACAGCCTCGCCTTAGAGGTCATGTCCACAGATCAAGATTTTAGCCACAGAGACCTGCGCGCTAAAACAGAAAAACCTGACACCTTAGCATTCAGGCGAATTATTTGCATATTGACATCACATATGAAATAATTGGCGATCTTCAGCGCCTTAATCTTCTCGACCATTTCACACAGGGATTCACACCAATATGTCGCAGCTCCAGTGACCGCTGCAACGGCCGCTGCTGGCTGAAAAACAAACCCTGTGTGCTGAAACATCTTTATCAACATGTTTTACAGCTTTTTATCCATGGGCTCTTTAAACGATGAACTATCCTCAAGGGGAATAGTTGTACTATCCTCAAGGGGAATAGTCGTCCATTTCGCGAGCGTAGAGATAGCCCCATCCACCTTAGGGATGGTCCCCCACAGCTCAAGCTGAGAGTCCGGAACAGGGAACAGTTTTTTAAAGGAAGAAGGGGAAAAGGAAGAACCTAATCGCTCCCATTCGTTCTTAAAGGGACAGTCAAGTCCAAAAAAAACTTTCATGTTTCAAATAAGGCATGTAATTTTAAAAAACTTTCCAATTTACTTTTATCACCAATTTTGCTTTGTTCTCTTGGTATTCTTAGTTGAAAGCTAAATCTAGGAAGGCTCATATGATAATTTCTAAGCCCTTGAAGGCCGCCTCTAATCACATGCTTTTGTATTTGCTTTTCACAACAGGGGAGAGCTAGTTCCTGTAAGCCATATAGATAATATTGGGAGCACGCCTGTGAATTGTGGCAGACACTGCACTAATTGGCTAAAATGAAAGTCAATATATAATAAATAAAATGTCATGTGATCAGGGGGCTGTCAGAAGATGCTTAGATACAAGGTAATCACAGAGGTAAAAAGTATATTAATATAACCATGGTGGCTGTGCAAAACTGGGGAATGGGTAATAAAAGGATTATCTATCTTTTAAAACAACAAAAATTCTGGTGTTGACTGTCCCTTTAATAATATTAGCCATCTTAACGGGAACAGGGAAAGACTGAGGCACTACCCTGTCCTCATATACCTTGTCAAGCTTAGGAATCGCAGGTTCCTTTGGAGTAGCAAGCACCTGCCAAAGCAGAAAGCGCAAATTCTCCATCCTAAACCTATAACCAGGCTCCTCCACCGCCGGAGGTTTAGATGACACGGACTCTGACCCAGAAGGGGCCTCCTCCGAAGAATCGGAGTGGGCCTCGTCATCGTATAGAGCCTCTGGATCTTCCATCGGTGAGGACAACCCCTGGGCAGGGCTGCTATGATAAACCCTATGCTTGCGCTTAGCAGAACGTGGTAAGGCATGGATCACTTTTGAAACTGCAGATTCCAGTTGGTCCACAAAGTCTGACGGCCAACAAATCTCTCCCAAAGGAGTAACGGTAGGACTCTGGGGCGCTGCATGTGCAATAGGAGATGAATGTAGGGAACACACCTCCCGGGACGAAGAACCTTCAGAGGTGGACGGCTCAGTAGTAATAGACATCCGTTTACATTTAGATGTTGTAACTTTTTCAAGGCATGTGGAACATAGTTGAGCGGGCTGATCTACCAGAACCTCCTCACAATAAACACAGGAATGAGACCTTATTAAGGAAGGAGAGCCTTCCAACGCATCAGAGTCCTCTATCGCTTGCGCGCTTGGTTAGACTAACTTTATTTATTAAAAAGGCACCTTTAGACCACCAATGGCCAGGGCACTCACCACCTCCTAGGACCCAGACTACAGAAACCGCTACGTCTCCTGCACCACAGATCAACAGGAAGGATAAATAGCCACACCCAGTCACATGGAATGCCTGGCAGGACCGCCCCTGCACTAAGGAAAAACACGTCTAAAACTCGATCCACTGATAACAGATGAGAAACAATAGCCCCTCACAGAAAGAATAGCTGATTACATTACAAACAAAAGTGTCTATCCAAGAGCTCATTATAACGGATGCTCAAGTTGTCAGTATATGGCCGGGTTATAAAACAAAATATTTAATAATTATTCTTTAAAATAAACCCCCTATAAAATGCATATACAAAACAATAAAATTAATGTAAATTCCTAAATTCTTTATATTAGTTAAAATTTATAGACACATTGAATTATATTTATAGAAAACCAGATATGAATCAAACTATACAAGTTTAAAACTGTTATAATATGCTATACAAATATCATAAAAATTACCTTATTCACAATAATTTCCCAAATCAGAGTTGCATTTAAATATCACAATGAGATACCAGAATCTTCTGTTATTAACCAATAACTCTAGTTCAATTGCCAATATGGATTACCCACTTACTATGCTTAATTAATAACTACCAGGGATATAATCATAATAACCAGTTTATGGACAGTTCTGAAAGAGTTCACTATAATAACTGACTTATAAATCTGGAGTATAAAACCCTAAATTATTTAACAATAATGACTAATTAAGACTACACAGGACTATGAAATACAAGCTTAAAATACTAAGTGCCTTTTAAATCTATTAACTGAAATTTGACGATAGCAATAATGAATGTATTTGCTTTAAAATATCAAATTATATACTTAACAATTTCTTATACTTTACCAGTTCATCAGTTTGAGAATTCAATTAATATCCAAATATGTCTATCATCATATGTCTTAGAGGAATTATGCACATTTGTAAGAGAATTAATCTTGATAGTCTCTTATCCACAAAGAGTGTCCCAACGTATTTGTCTTACAGAAAACTGTGTTCGCAACCTGGTCTATCTTATAAGCAAAATGGCAGCAAGCAGGATTGCAACAGTTACCAACCAAAATTTTTCCACCAAGATCTCCTCTCTCTCTCTCTGTGCAAGGAGTTTTTTGTCTGAGACAAGACTCCTCCTCATCTCTTAATCATTCGATAGATTTGGATATGCACTTTTCTCTGATTGGCTACTGGGAAATTTAATTTTCAACAGCCAAATGCGTTTTGGCTGTAATACCGGATTTAGGCCATTGGGGGTAATTGGGTTGCCCAACATTACTCATTGTGTTGAATCAACTAAGGAAAGCACAAAATGAACTAACAACTACCTGGCAGAACGTATCTGATCAGAACTCTTATCAGAATCATACTTTATTTTGTTTGTTTTTTGCCAACAGATAGAAAATTGTTCCATTATTTATTAGGCAGGACTGTGCATTACATTTGACAAGTTTCTTAAACACTGTATTTCTTACAGGTGCCATTGCAGGGGAGGGCTATTTGTTAGCAGTTCTGAACTAACAGTCCTCTTAACCAATTACCCAATAAGCCCTGTCTCATAGTTTCAACATCTCTATGTTACTAATTGTTTTGACCATCATTTAAACTCATTATCTACACCATCATCTTTAACTACACAAGTCTTATACTAATGAAGTTGTAATTCTGCAACCCTGCACCTACGATTATCCATCCAGGACCTATACCTTTACCTAAGTAACTTGACTAACAAAATATACAAGCCTCTAAACACCTCTAAGCAATTATCTTTATCACCTGTATTGTGAATATACTCTCACACATAGTGAGCCAGCTTCTAGTCTAGAAACTATTTCTCAGATCCCTCTTCCAGGATCTCTAGCCTCTCTAGTTTCTTGCTTAACATTTTTTCAGGCTCATCCCAACAATACCATTTATTTGCACTTATACATAAGTATATTAATACACATAGACACATTTGCTTACCATTATGGCTGAAAGTAATATTCTCACAGGAGTAGTAGATATAGACAGAAGAAAGCTAATAATGAGTACAGCACTTAAAGGTAACTCCACTAGAACAGATGAACCTTTGGAGGGGGATTTAACTAATATCTTTTCTGATTTAGAAAATAAGAAATACAAAGAAAGCAACCTTTGGTGGGACATAGAGTTCTTAGAACTGTATATTAATGAAAGAAAAGTCCCTAGGGGACTGAGGATGAAAAAGTATCCCTCTTTTGCATTAAATAACCAGGATTTCATGGATGAATGTAATAATAATTTGACCAACTGCTCCATCATCTTAATGAAGCAGCTGCTCAAACATAAAAAAGAAGAGAGGGATTCTTTACTAGTACAAATAGAGGAGATTGTAGAGTCACTAAAACCATTTGAACAGACAAAGAAATATATAGATTATAAAACACAATTAGACACTACCATGCAGCAATTAGACTCCACATTATCAGAAAGAAAAGTGAGCAAGTACCAAAGGGATGTAAAAGATTACGAATTAGACATCGTATATTCATGGCAAAAAGACAGACCAAATAGGCAAAAGAGCCATTCTCAACACAACAACCACAAAAACAAGAACAAGAACAAAAACAAAAGAAAAGGTACTTTTAACCATACACCCAATGCCAAACGAGTCACATTTTCAAGCATTGATACAGACAACACAGAGGGATCACTGACTACAGAAGACACACAAGCACACACTTCTAATGAAGAAATAGCTAGTCATGACATCCCAGAAGGCAGACCAAAACTATCAACACTAGTACAAATACCTATCACTAGTAGTACACCAAAAAAGGATTTACCACTACACTATCCAAGCAGGATAAAAAGACAATACAGAAGAAGTAGGATCAGTAATCAATTTGTCTAGTACTATCCTCACTAGCTCTCAGATTAGTTTGTTAAACAAAGGGTTATCTTTTGCACCTTCCACCAATTTTGACCTGTTTTCCACCATACTGGATATCAATGCTTTGGTTAGAAAAATCACCCTATATAAACACTTTTCACAAATAAAAAACACTATTGATACACAAGAGAACAGTACATTATTAGAAAACACACCACACAGAGAGGTACACTCTATAGGTTTACAATTTACTGATCTATGTGATCTGAATACACTAATTTCACTACAAGCGATCACACTTAGAGAAGCCAGCACTTATGATTCTATTCCCAAACCTAAAATCTCAACATACACTAAATCGTATTTTTACCCAGTACACAGCAGGAGTGAAGCAATAGAAATGTTTCAGAATCTTGTAGAGTTAGAACTCACTAGTCTGCACTCCACCATAGAGTCTGCATCCACCACAACCACTAACCCCATGAGTAAACAAAATGTATCTATTAGCGAACAACAAGCACTAAAGTCACTCAGTAAGAACAATGACATAGTGGTCACCCCAGCGGACAAAGGCGGTGCAGTAGTGATCCTCAATACTGAAGACTACAGAAGAGAAGTATAAAGACAACTTAATGACAGAGAGACATATCATAAGCTAACTTATAATCCCACTAATAAGTACAAACAAGAGCTTCATACATTATTAGATTCTGCGGTAGAAGAAGGGTTTCTAAATCAAGAAACAGCAGATCATTGCCTGGTAGAATATCCCATCATTCCTACCTTTCGCATAGTACCGAAGATACATAAATCTCTCATTGATACACCTGGCAGGCCGATTGTGGCTAGCAGAGGTTCACTATGCGAAAGGATAGGTAATTGGCTTGACAATATATTACAACAAACCTGGATACATACGAGACAGTACACATCTCATACAACAAATTCAATCTATCACATGGCAGCAAGATTACACTTGGTTATCTGTTGATGTATCAGCTCTGTATTCCAGTATCCCCCATGAGGAAGGTCTTAAAGCCTTAACATACATGCTAAAGAGACACACCAGTTACCCAGAAGAATTTATCACATTTCTTAAAGAACTTACAAGATTTCTTCTTTCACACAACTACTTTGTCTTCGAGGGCCAGTACTACCTACAAAAATGAACATCTCTATCTCTATCTCTTTGGGGGTGGACTGGCCCTCGATGACAAAGTAGTAGTATATGGCAGATTTATAGATGACCTTATATTCATCTATAAGAAAAATACTGAACTCAATATCCAGGAAATCATTGATTTCTTTAACAACAACACACTAAATCTGTCATTTACGTATCAAAATAATGATAAGACCATCAACTTTCTAGACCTCACACTAGAGTACAATAGTGAAGGAAATATTACAACTAGCACATTTAGAAAACCCCTATCAAGAAACACTATACTTAGAGCAGACTCTTGCCATGCCCCACACATGCAAAAAGGCATTCCCAAGGGCCAATATCTAAGATTGCGGAGAAACTGCAGTTCTCTCCAATTGTACATTAAACAAGCAGATGAACTTACTAATAGACTCATATCCAGAGGCTATAAAAAAAGTGTCCTTCTCAAAATTAAATCCCAAGTAGCAAGGATGGATAGGATCACACTACTTAACAACAAAATAAACGCAACAGGAACAACTAGCAGTAGTAATAACAAAAACTCAACATTTAAAGAAGACATTTGCTTTGTAACTAAATACAGCAATCAATTCTACACCATTACAAAGATCATCAAGAAATATTTAACAGTTCTCAATAGTGACATCACTTTGAGGAACAAATTACAGAAACATATAAGATTTGTAGCCAAAAAAGCACCAACTATACGTGACAAGATCACACACAAGTTTCATAAAAAAATCTTACCAACCACTAGTTGGCTAACCCCTACCAAAGGTAATTACAGATGTGGCCATGTACCATGCAAAAGCTGCAAATATACTGAAAAATGCTTGATGTTTAGCTCCTCAGAAACACATAAATCATATCCAATAACTGATAGAATGGACTGTACGTCCACTCACATAATATAACTAATTACATGTACACATTGCCAACAACAATATATAGGTATTACGACACGCCCACTGAAGGGCCGTATAAGAGAACATCTCTTATCAATAGAAGAGGAATTCCCTAGGACACCTGTGGCCAAACAATTTCACACACATGAAAACAAACTTAGTCATTTTACATTTAAAGCCATAGAACACATAACAAACAATCCACTAGGGGGTGACAGAAATAAGACGTTATCCAAAAGAGAAGTATATTGGATATTCATGTTGCAAACTAGAGCACCACAAGGCATGAACAAAATATATGATGTTAATCTATATATAGAGTAAGCAAGATATGTCTCACTTACATATCCTAACCAATTTCCATATATTACTTCTCCAAATATACAGATAAAATTAACAACAACACACAATATATACATAACAGCATATCTTAGGTTCATTAATAATATGGATACAATCATTTTGAATCCAACAATAACCAAACCAATAATATATAGGGTTCAGTCCATTAGTCCCTATAGTATACATATAGTCCTATAGCTAACTTTTACATCTCTCTCTCTCCCCTCTGTTCCCACCAAAGGTTTGCTAAAATTATCTATGCTTTATTCATTTAAGCATGACCTATCCCTCTCAAATTAAAAAGGAATTAAAAAAGAATTTTTCCTACATTACTTCACAAGAAAATGTTTTTAACATAATCTATCTATTGGCTATATCTTTCTATTTAGCATTATTATCTCTATCTTGTTATGAACTAACCATTTAATATAACCCAGTATTCCTTCTTTAGGGTTAGACTTACAAGTGTCTTGTCTCTTACATGTACATTTGCAACCAAGACTACTACTTAGTCTTTCCTACAGTTCCATAACAAATTATGTGAAATATATTATATATATCACATTAGCTAGGGGTTTCATACAGAATCCTGGAGTTAATAGAATGCTATTTTTAGATACTTCTACATCTTCTCAGAAATGTTATTAATTATTTTAATGAATAATCATGTTTTGTATATTGCTGTTGCTTTATAGTGAGCCATATAATAGCTATTATATATTGCTGTTGCTTTATAGTGAGCTATATATTGTTTTTCCTCTGCAAGTGACCATTTTGGTTCACTCTAACACAAGCAGATCAAGTTTATCATGTTTTCATGTAACTGCCCTATTTTAAAAAAAGAAAAATACTTGTCCATAAACACATATTCTTTTATCTATAACTCACTTTTAAATGCACTAAGCTAACATTCTCACTAATTTTTAAGGCATATGTAAAAGCATTGCAACAGCTAAAAAGCTAAATATTGGAAAATTGTTTGTTAACAAGTACTATGTATTTAAATACCTGTTTAACATATTATCTGTTCTTGAGTGTACTCTGCTGCTCAGGACCTCTAAGACAGGTGTGCACAATGTTATTAAAAAACCAATCTGTGAAAGTTCACACCTATCTAAAGGGTTAACAAGATACCCCTTCTGATTGGTCACTCACACCCTTATACAGATCCTGACCAGCAGAGACCATTATCTCTGATGAAGCGCATGTGCCCATGCGCGAAACGCGTAAGATAGGAGCTTACCATGTGTCTGATGAACCCTGCTCCTAAATAAAACCTCATTTCATCCACTCCAAGACCCAGCGTTCCTTTTTCCTCATTCATTGGGGGTAGCAGAAAGAGACAACAGTTTAATTCAAATATTGCTGCAGTTAAATTATCCAATCTTATAAAATGTCTATCAAATACACTTTTTCTTTATATTAATAAACCTGTCTGGTCATATTTTAATATACATGAATTATATTTTGTCATTTTTCCTGATTATTTTAATATGAAACATCAGTATTATTTCTAACATCATATTATTATTATCTTAAAATCCATTTAAAATGTCATTTGATTATTTCCTCATATTCATATAAAAACACAGCATATTACACACACAGTACACCTCTTTCTGATTGCGTAAAACATATTACACGATTTATGGGATGACCACACGTGTATTTGTTAAATGCCTGAAAAAAATAAAAAGAATATGTTACTAATATTGGACATTTTAAATCAGGGGTTGACAACCTTTCAGACCTCAGGGACCACTAAACTAACAATTTTGAATACCGTGGACCACTAACATGCTTCTTTTTTTTAAAAGGTACAAACCTGTATAATGTATATGTTTGTGTATGTATATATATATATATATATATATATATATATATACACACACACACATACTGTACATAACTAGTATTACCATAGTTAAGTTTACATTATGTATATATTTATACATTTTTTGGAATTAATGGGAAGAAAATAAATGAAATATGAGGGGGAAACAATTAAGATTTTTTTATTTATATACTTTAATTCCACTATTTCAAGTCATGACTATACCAACCTCTGCTGGCTTTAGAATGGAATCATCTTCCTCTGCGCAGCACGCCCGGCGGGAGGAGTTAAAAATACAATCTAGCTATGCAAGTTGTGCAGTACTACGCAACGTGCGTAGGGAGATTGTAATTTAACTCTTGCGTTGATTTTCACTGATATTCAGCCAGGCACTGTAGGGAGTTGTGGCACAACAGGGGTGACACCATCAGAGGAGATTAATTCCTGTTTGATGGTGTCAAGGACAACCAACATCTTCTGGTGGACCACCAGTGGTCCATGGACCACTGGTTGGCGACCACTGTTTTAAATTGACTGTATTGCTATTTATTAACTCAGCATATGTATCCCAATTTGTCTTTTAGATATCTGGAAGACAGAAAAAAATATATAAATATGTTACATATTTTAAAGTGGGACTATTACAATTGCCATTGCCAGTCTAAGGCATATATTTAATATTTGAAATTTAAACATAAATTGTGATTCAAAAATGAGTTCAGATGTCCTATGTGTATTTAGATCTCAGCAGGGATAATTTATCATGTAGATGGTAAAAACTACAATTCTTTGAGCATGTTTGTATATTCAACCATTCCCACAGACAGACCGTCTATTCCCCACAGGGGGCCTGTGAGTTCATTATCCATCTTGGTCAGGAAGCCCATATATGGGCATACACTTCTCAGGCTCCATCATGCTAATATTTACTTTGAAGTAACTGTCTGATCTAAGATTTGCAATACACAACCATATAGATGACCATCTTTTTGAAGTAATTTGTCTTTCTTTGAAATGACTGCCTGAACTTAACTAGACCAAATGTCTTTCCTTTGTTCTCACCTGGATGCATTGTAATTTTGCATATTTACTGGTGGAGGATTGAATTGTGGTCAGCCAGGCATCTAATGTCTTACAAATAAATGCATCATTTGGTGTAGACAGCCATATAAAAACTACTTCCAAAACTATTCAGCTTTGATATTAATGAGTTTTTTGGGTTCATTGAGAACATGGTTGTTGTTCAATAATAAAATTAATCCTCAAAAATACTTGCCTAAAAAACTTGCCTAATAATTCTGCACTCCCTGTATAATAGTACAGAAAAAGATAAGCACTCACCAACGTTGTAACCAATTGCGACATGATGCTCTAAGCTGTTGGATTGTGTCTCCATGGTTACGCATACACGCTTGCGGTCCATGCTGGATACTACAGCACACAGCTGAGTTAAATGATTATGTGTTTGGCGGTTTTTGTTTGTGTATCTGATTGGTGGGTGGGGGTATTTAAGGGATTGTTTTGGAGTGTTATTTTATGCCTGATTTTCCTTTGTGAACTGCTGCATGTGACCAAGGCTCCAGTGGGAGCTGAAACGTTATGCTACTTTGGCATTAAAAGAGGGTGATTTTTCAAATCTCGTGTGCTGGATTTCTTTGCTGTGAGACTCCATGGATCTACACCAGGTCTTGTCTTTTTGCAGTGTATATTCTTGTATATATATATATATATATATATATATATATATATATATATATATATATATATATATATATATATATATATATATATATATATATAAATATATATATAAATATATATATATATATATATATACACACACACACACACACACATTATTTAATAACATTCAGATACCCTGACAAAGTAATCTAAACCTACATAGTTCCTTATAGACTGTCACACGCGCCAACAATATACCCCCTATCCTGGCAATGAAGCTTACAGAGCAACCGGTCAAGTACCAAATAGGGAGAGTATTTGACAAGTCACCCATTCTTCTGATGAAGGAACAACTCACTATTTGATTCAAATAACGTTACCAGACCACACTGTCTCCCCCTCCCAGCATGGCTTATAAATGTAGGAAACTGCAGTATAGGAGTGGGAGAGCTGGCAGGCCCAAATGATCATATGAACCGATCCACCATTTGAGCACCTGTGTTATCATGCAAACCTAATCCCATATTCCTTTAATCCCAACCCCAAAAGCCTGAGGAGTACTGAAAATTCTACTCACTGGAACATTTTCTACCAGGAATATTCAATATCAGGGGGACTTCAAAACACTGCAAGATGAAGAATAAGACACAATCAGTTAAAGACTGCCTGTCTAGACGGGGTGGAGCTAGCAACTTTGGAAAATGAATCTAATAAGGTATACCAAAGCGCCAACTATATGAAGGCTGGGTCTGGACCAAATGCAATATTATCAAACGATTACAATAAACAATTTATTGAGTGCACAAATAAGTTAAAAACATGGATCCATGTATAAATAATCAAATTTATACAACAATAATAGCTAAATGAATAGTTAAAACAAATAGTTATGTAACAGATATAGTATTTAAAATTGTGCAAATATTGCTCTTAAAAATATTCCTAAAAAATTCCAAATTTAGTATAAGGCTCACAACAGAAATTCAACTTTGTGTTTACCACATACACATACACAAATTTATACGGCAATAATAGCTAAATGAATAGTTAAAACAAATAGTTATAAAGCAGATATGGCATTTAAAATTGTGCAAACATTGCTCTTAAAAAATATTCCTAAAAAATTCCAAAACTTCCTGTTCCACAATTGTATGGCCAGCAAGTCTGGTATAAAAAGACCACTACTAACACCATAAAACCAGTCTTGATAAAGGTCTCTTTGTGACCGAAACGCGTCGACTGGTAAGCACAATTTAATTTTCTATTGATCTAAAAACAATCTACACCATCATATCTTTCTTTTACAGAAGGATCATCCAGGGATTATAACAAAATATTTGCCAAGAAGATAGAATTTTGGGTTGGAAAACGGCTAGCAAGTACTGTCACTGCTATTCAGTATAAAACACTTGGAAAATCACCATAACTATTGCTGTTAGGATTCACAACACTTTAAGGATTATTGTTTTTTCTTAAAGAGACGCTACTTATTATAATTTATTGTTGGATTATTTTTTCTATTAAGTTTTCACTGTTGGACTATTTTTTGGACTATTATTTACATTTATATAAGTCACTATTTGAACACACCACAATGTTTTTGTAAATTTTTGTTTTTTCATTTTTCACAATCTTTGTTCTTAATTCACGTTTTTTGAAGATCAACCTATTTTTTTGACCATTAATAATTTTTGTTCACTAATTTTTGCACACAATTTTTTTGATACACATTTTTTACATTGGCATATTGCTGTCACAATATTTTTTACTTGACAATGCGTATGTGTTAAACACACAGTTAAAGGTCTTACTCAGAGCCTTACACATTAGTTACTATTGGCAATATTTAGGAGCATTGCATAGAATCAAGAACATTATTGGTTAGATAATATTATATAACTGACTAATATACTTCACCTATTATGTGTATGTGGCAAACACAAAGTTGAATTTTTGTTGTGAGGCTTATACTTAATTTGGAATTTTTTAGAAATATTTTTTAAGAGCAATGTTTGTACAATTTTAAATGCCATATCTGCTATATAACTATTTGTTTTAACTATTCATTTAGCTATTATTGCTGTATAAATTTGTTTATGTGTATGTGGTAAACACAAAGTTGAATTTCTGTTGTGAGCCTTATACTAAATTTGGAATTTTTTAGGAATATTTTTAAGAGCAATGTTTGCACAATTTTAAATGCTATATCTGTTACAAACTATTTGTTTTAACTATTCATTTAGCTATTATTGTTGTATAAATTTGATTGTTTATACATGATCCATGTTTTTAACTTATTTGTGCACTCAATAAATTGTTTATTGTAATCGTTTGATAATATTGCATTTGGTCCAGACCCGGCCTTCGTATAGTTGGCGCTTTGGTATACCTTATTAGTTTTATCTTTCCATTTGACAACTAGGTGTCAAATTATCAAAGCCAGAGGTCTTATTTAGTAGGCGCTAGGTGTACTCCCCTACCACTTTGGAAAATGGCCGCACACTCTATCTGCTCTGTAGCATGCTCCTAATAAACTTTTAATTTAGCTGATAAATCCCCTTATTGGGGACATGTTTAGGGGCAGAGTAACATAAGATACCTGTGAAACAACTCTGCGGTCTTTAATGCCAGGAACCCTGCAGATACGTCAGGTGCCATGTGGATGGGCTACTAAATATCTGGTGTGCCATAACTGTTATGGAGGTCCTAGCTCCTAAGGACAAAGTGAAATGAGATCCTGTAGGGTAGTTTACACACCTCCCGTCAACTAAATAAATAAAAGACAAACAAAAGCTTTACCACTGATGACTGTGATAAACCCGAGCTCTACTTGAATAATCAGACCTCAAAGAAACATTCTAGTCGGGTCAGAATTTCCCGTTACACTGGCTAACTCCAGCTATGGCACCTTACACAGAAAACATACTTGCGACGCTCGCTGAGCGCTTGAGTCGGTGCTTAGACAAATTTGAGCTAAATATTGTGATGATGCTGAGAACGGCTACTTCTGATACGGACTACTCTCATACAACATTTTGTTCACCAACACGCCCACCTCTGCAGATAGGGCCTGGAGAGTGCAGTCCTGGTACTGATCGGGAGACCTCAATGCCATCCACTAGCGTGGCAGTATTCAACCCAGGTCTGGATCCTCTGGAGTACTCACTGGTAGTGGAGATGCTGGAGGACCGGGTTTGTCCGGCAAAGGGTACTAGAGAGGTGGGGATGTCTGTGTCCTATGTATCTCTGGATGGGAAGTCTAGACCTGGAAAATGGATGGACAGTTTACCGGAGCTAATGCCCCTGATAGAATACATCACAAGGTTTTGTCTGGATGAGCTACAGAGAAGAATGGCCATTCCCAACACGCTAATCATTTTACTACAGTGGGCGCATGCCATGGCTGAACTTTACAGGTCTGGAATTGGATAAAACTGTTTCCTGCTCTGTGGGTCTTGTTCTCACAATACGCTGGACAAGCCCTATACAAGTTAAGTACTTATGGTCAATACACCTTACTATACCTATGACGGCTTTTAGTTGGATCTAAAGGTGGACCATATCAGTTACCTATTCAAAGACATTAAAGGTAGCCTGGTATTCTGCTAGTTGACATAGAGCTGGCATTTGTTGATTTGAATTGTTTAAGCCATAACATTTTAAGCTATTGATACCCTTTTAGATAATAACTATTTCAATATATATAGTTTTATATAATATGGAAGCTTATAATATATTTAGTTAATGCTTTTTGTGTTTTTATTGTTATGGGAGGACTACTTGAACTGAATGTGAGGTGGCAACTATAGTTAATCAATCTGGGTGTACTGTTTAAGTTAACAAGAGGGATAGGATGTCTATAGAACCTCACGTGACTGTATGCTGTCCTACACTGATTCTGGTATGTAACAATGGTTTAGGTGATGTTTTATATCATTTTTAGCTAATGATATGCTAACTTTTATTAAGGTAGGAGGTGTTAAAGTATTCCAATATGGTCCTCCCTATATTTTACCCAGCTCATCAATCCACTGTCTGCAGCCGAGACAGTGGAGTATAGAAACTTGAGCTATCTATAACCCTTATAAAGCAAGAGTAAGGAATATTGGTAAGATTAGCTTTGCCTACCAAGGTCCTTAGCTGACAGCAAACATTTATTTAGAATTACTACACTGTATGAACGGTAGCTAATAATGACACTCCGGATATAACTTATTTTAATATTAAGAGGTGATCTACACATATGCCTGTGATACTAGATATCAGCTTTACGCTCTCATTTATATAATCAAAGAAAAGAAAGAGGGCGCCTCATAGTGTAAGTAGGTCTTGAAACTACCGTTTATGGTGTAAGATGAAAAGGCTTACCGGATGGTATTGCACCGTACTCTCGTCCGGTACCAGCAGACGGACTAACACTTAACAGTGGTTAGCACAATGGTCTGACTCATTAGTCAGCTGTGTCTTGATTTTCTCTGGATCGGTCTCAGCCACACTCCAAAAGTAGCCGCTTCGTGGATATAAACTCAATGTTACAATGTGCCTAATCGAACATCCAATGAAAAATATAACCATATGACAACTTCCGAGAAGTTTAAAGGTAAAAAATGCTTTTATTCTTGTCACTGCAACGCGTTTCTCGGCCGTATAAGCTGGTCGTTTCCTCAGGCAATACAAACTGAATAAAATCGTTAGCGTTGACATCATTAAATACATGTGTGCGTGTTAAAAACGGAAGTTGTCATAATTGCAAAGAGCCAATAGTAACATTAATTGTATCAATACATAAAAGAAACTTTCAATCGGACTCTATCCTAAACATTCATGATCTAGCATTTGTAAAACAATGTCATCTTTTGGATGTCAAGTGAAAAATGTATATATATGTACACAAAAAAGTCAAACAAAGTTAACATAATTGTTAAACACCAAAGGTAGCAGAAACTAATCTGAGTATAAAGTGAATTCCAACATTTCTTAATCGTATTAGACCTCATGAGAGATTCTTATGTTCTCAATATTGGCGTTGCTAAAATACTGGACCGAGAGTATCTGTAATTGAACAGCTAGTGTGTGTCTTAAAGGAATATTTCTGATCTTTTAGGGAGAAATATCTAATGTGTCTAACTATTTGTTTTATCACTTTATTTGACACACATTGATTGTGTAGTTGAAAGAACCTAATTTTTTAAAAGATAAATCTTGTATGTCTGACTGTTTGTTTTGTTACTCTATTTGACGTAATTTAGTTATATGGTTGAAAAAAAGAATTTAACCTCCTCCAAACAATGCCTATGTGGTCAATTGTGTTGATGAAAACAAGTGTGGGTAAAAAATGTTTTCCATATACACAAACTAAAAAAAGTGTATATGTTGGGCATTTTGTTAATAACAAGGAAACAATATTTTATGACCTATGGTTGTATATATGGCTGAAAATGTGTGTGTGCTGAGATTAGTGTATGAACAAACTGTTTGGATGTATCCTTAAAAAGGAACGATTTGATTCACAAATTTGACCCTTCTCTTCCAGAATACCAACTGGGTGAAGGAATGTGAGTACTATTGAAAATGAGAGATTAAGAATAAAAATAAAAATAAACCTAAAATGAACAGGTACCTACGAAAATGGGATGCATGGATTTAAACAAAACAAGTTGATATCATGAATAAAAAATAATAAAAGGGGCGGAGCTAACTAGCTTTCAGAACAGACGTGTTTAATCATAGCTCCTGCCATAAACGTTTATAAAAGAATTGAAAATCAAGATTATTACATATAAAATCACCCCAGACCACCCCTGTAGCTGAGAGATCAGTCAGACTATGAACCGGGAGTCTGCGGAGTGTGAGATTCATGAAATCTGAAGGATCCTGGTAACACTCCAGCATTGGGCCTGTAGGCCGCGATTGTCAGAACAGACGTGATTTACTACCGCAATTGACCCTTCATTACCGAGGGGTAAGCGACATCAGCCTGGTGACATAAGGGCCATAAAGACCACCAACACCTAAGACACGGACATACATGCTGCATGAGAGAAACTAACCCCTACACAGCATTACACAGCGCTGCCATCTGCGCTGTTCGGAGCCTTACAACCTTCAGGATGGAGGATTTATACAGTGCAGTAAAAGCTATGCTTGCGGAGCATGAGTCTGTAATGCTGGCCAGATTCGATCATCTCATATTAAAACTGCAGGCTGCTAGTGTCCGGGACTATTCTGCCGAGACTATAACAGCAGGGGAGGTGGGCTCTGCTGAACAACAAAGGAGTATGCTGTGCTTTGCTGGTCAGAAGTCAAAAGTGAGTAGGGACGTGAACCTCTTGGGGACAAGCAGTTTTGACCACTCTCGGTATATTCCCCACTCAGAAAGTTCAGTGGGAACTGCTTTTGTGCTTGGAGACACAGAATCTGGGGAGCCCATTGTTGAATGTAGGGACTTGCCCCTAACCTATATCCGCTGCTCAGTGAGATCAGATTTACTCACCCCATGCTAACCTGTACTGAAGAACCATACCCCTTAGCCCTGGTTGCTGCGCGGGGGGATGCGGCCGCCCCTCCGGTGTGAAGAGCAGAGGCTGAGGCTCACGCCGAAGTTCCCCAGGAGTAAATTATCTAGTGAGGACAGAATTCCTCGCCCTATGTCTGATGAGTCCCCTGGTTTTGTAGCTTACATTGTCCGGAGCGACCTGGCCATCACTCTGGAGAGAGCTGTGGTTCTTTGGAGCATTAATGAGACACTAAATGGGGACAGCACTGACACGAGAGTTGGAGTGCACTCGTAGTAACACCAGCACCAATATCTTGAATTCCAATACTTTTATTAGAGGTTACATAAAAAGCAACGTTTCGTGGTGAACCCACTTAATCATGATTAAGTGGGTTCACCACGAAACGTTGCTTTTTATGTAACCTCTAATAAAAGTATTGGAATTCAAGATATTGGTGCTGGTGTTACTACGAGTGCATTATCACAGAGGCTATTGCAGCTACCTCCCACACCGTGCACCACCTTTACACTAAGTGCTGTATTCACCTACCATTACGAGAGTTGGAGTGGGATAAGAACACTGACCTGTGTCGTGGTGCCAGAGTTGTTTCTACTGTTTGGTGCCCACTTAGGCTGTGACTTTCCCATGTTCTTTACTTGGTCTGTTTATTATGATGAATGATACTATGGAGGTATCTGATGTTCTTTCTAGCCCACATTAACATTTATACATTGCCACATATGATTAGCCTAGAGCTCTTGTTTGAAATGTACACTTCCGCTTATGCTGCCAATAAGCCCTTATGTTCTTTATGATTATATTTTTCTAGTTTCAGAATCTTTAGTCTAAAACTTAGATTGTGCCTTGCTGGTAGGGGTAGATAATGAGCCATAACTTACAGTAATGTTCAATATTCAAGCTGCACCTGTTTTTATTATGTTTGCTGTACAATATCAATAGGCTGCTGTTATAATGTAACGCTTATCTGCCAATGGGTTAAATTGATTTATTCTATCATAGGAACAGACATATGCTAAACTTGGCACCCTCAGAGTCCTTACTTTGTGAACTTTTGGTACTCCTTCCCACAAATAATTTGTAAAAGAGACTGTTCCCTCAAAACTACTGTAGTCCCCTTCCAGTGACGTGCGGTGAGGTCTGAGGCTGGTGAGGCACTAGATATTTTACGTGGAAGAAAGACATATACCGCGGGCCGCAAGTACCCCCAACCGGCCAGGTTTTTTTTTTTTGCTGAACCAGTGCATAGATTAAATAATAAGCTGATAGGTGAGAGCATGTTATTAACCATGGTGTTACTGATCAGATGATTATTTTACTTTTGCACTGGTTCAGCTATAATGAAAACCTTACCTGTTGGGGGTACTCGAGGACCACAGTTAAGGTACATTTCACTAAAGCACCAGCTCATCTGCAATATGTTGATTACCTGACAAATAAAGCAGGTTGTAATAGTGTGATCATATATTACAGCAGTGGAAAATTGTATTGCAAATTAACTTCAGAGAAAAACAAAACAAAACCTTTTGTTCTTTTTAAAATCTTTCTTTAATAAATAAATTCCAAAGTTTGAACTGCAACATATACTTTAATAAATAACTTCTACATTTTTAACTTTAATAAATACCTTCTACAGTTTTCACTGTAACATATACTTTAATAAATTCAACAGTTTTAACTAACATATACTTTAATACCTTCTACAGTTTTCACTGTAACATATGCTTTAATACCTTCTACAGTTTTCACTGTAACATATACTTTAATAAATTCAACAGTTTTAACTAACATACTTTAATAAATACCTTCTACAGTTTTCACTGTCACATATACTTTAATAAATACCTTCTACAGTTTTCAATGTAAGATATACCTTAATAAATTCAACAGTTTTAACTAATATATACTTTAATAAATACCTTCTACAGTTTGCACTGTAATATATACATTAATAAATAAATTCTACAGTTTTAACTGTAACATATACTTTTAAAAATAAATTCAACAGTTTTAACTGTAACATAAACTTTTATAAATAAATTCAACAGTTTTAACTGTAACATAAACTTTTATAAATAACTTAAATAGTTTAAACATCTAACCAAAAGTTGTTTTCTATTTGAATCGCTTGGCTACGCTCCCTTATTTATAAACAAAGTCCATTCGGCGGTCTTTTTTCACAAAATTTTCAATCACTTTATTCATAAAGCCTTGATTGTCTTTGTCATGAAACTCTACCAATCTTCTGCGCTCAATGGATAAAATTGCCAGGGATGATAGTCGTCCCTGATCAGTTCTATTCCTGGTGTGTGTTTTAATTCTCTTTAAAGCAGAGACACATTTTTTTTGGCCAAAAATTTCATGAGATCTCCAGGTGATTTGCATTCAGTCCTTAAAACTTCAGAACCATACAATCCAACTAGATCACATTTTAGTCTAACCAAGTCAAAATATTTGACATATTTTCTAAGGCTCTGCAGTTTTTCGTCATCAATATTTTTTGACATCTCTAGCAGTTTGGTGCAATCGACCAAACTAAGGAATTCAAGCTCACTAAATTTATCAAAGCGAACTCTCATTTGAACAGTGACATTGTCTATAATGTTGTAAAACAATCTTCTCCTCATATCTTTTATTGGCTCTCTATTTCTTGTTCTTTCGTTATCTGTCAGCCCCAGTCTGAGGCATTTCTCCTCAAATTCCCCATAGAAAGTGTCAAACTCTTGTCTCTTGCTTTCCAGAAATTTCATTGTGTCATCAATTCGCCGACAGCAGAATCCAACATCCATCAGTTTGTTCTGCAGCAAACGAAAGAGTATGTCAGTTTGTAGGAAAATGGCCTCATATGCCATTAGCAAGAAGCAGGTTGATGATTTATAAAGAAAGCTATTATATCCTTTCCCCATTATGTAGGCCTCATTGTCCCAATCAGCTGGATTTTGTTGGATAAACTGGAACATAGCACGCAGATCAATTTGGAGCATGTTGACCGTATGCACTAGTCTTGAATGTGAACTCCATCTGGTGGGTGCTGATCTTGGCAAATGTCGCTTCACAAATTCGTCCAGTACTTGGTTGACTTAGTGAAAAACGTGGCCATTCCCTCAAGTGTTGAAAAAAATACTTGACACTCAGGTATAGATTTGGCAGAATGGGAGAGCACCAAGTTCAACTTGTGGGCATAACAATGTATAAAAGTGGCTTCTGGTACTTTTTCTTTAATTTTGGCCTGCACCCCATTAAGATCTGATGCCATCACAGAGGCTCCGTCGTAAGTCTGAGTTACCAGCTTTTCAAGACAATTGTATTTCTCCAACACTCCCAATACATAATTTGCAATAGCTGGTGCTCTTCTGTCAATGACTTGATCAAAGCCTAAGAATGCCTCCTTCACCTCACAAGTTTCCTCCCTTGTACACACATAACGCAAAATTACAGATATCTGTGTTATGTTTGTTATATCAGTTGTCTCGTCTACTTGAACAGCTACAAATGGGGCTGCATCAATCTCCGTTTTAATATCTTCTCTTATTACATCAGCGACTGCTTCAATTAAGTCATTCTGAATTCTGTTTGAACATCCAGAAAACACAGTGGATGTCTTCAAATGTGTATCCAAACGTGCATCATCATCTGCATAAGAATGTAATAGCTCCACATAGTTGCCACGATTATAAGATGCTGCACCCTCCTCGTTACCACGAAATGCTATTTCCTGTTTGCCTAGATAGCATGTTGCCTTAATAAGCTGTTTTAAAATTTCACGGTTTTCTTTCACTTTAGCATTGTGGTTGCTAATATTTCTTTTCCGCTGTTTATTCAAAGACATGTCTATCCTTGTCCCACTTCCAAATGTTTTTAAACTAATTTGGTTTTGAATATGACTTGTGGATTTTTCATGTTTGTTGATGGCCCTTGACAGATTTTTCAAGTCAGCAAATCCAGTACTTGTCCAAACATTTTCGTTAGTGGAGAACAATATACATGAAAAGCAGTAAAGCCGATTCTTCGTAGCACAGCCACACAACCATTCTTTCCTTTGGTACCACTCTATCTTGAATGTCCGTGTCATGGTTTTCTCTTTTTGAGCCAAGCCCTTAAGCTCAGGCATTGGTCTTCCATTATTTATTACTGCAACTTTTGATGGATAGTCCAATCGTGAAAAATTTTGAAGGTTAGATATTGTGTTTTCCATTTTCAAGATGATGAAAATTTGAATACTGAACGCCTGGCAAGAGAGAAAAAGAGAAATTATGAGAGAACTAAAGTAAATTAAATTAAACAATAAAAAATGATTGTGTGAAAAACAGCAAACTACTTACTTTCTTTTTTGCACAATTCTCTGTGTAGTGTAGCACTGTCCTTATTGTGATATGGGAGCTGATTTCTTTGAAACTGAAGTTAGATTATGAATAACTATATGCATGCGCAAAAACTGTCACCAAAAAATGGAATTTCAGGAAACCACAGTAAAAGACACTCAAATGGATAAACATATGTAGAAAGTGTCACATAAGATAGCAGATTACATTGGTTAGTGGGAGCTTCAAGGTTCCAGTATTTACATTTTTAATAACGTCTAAACAACCCCAAAAAATACAAAGAGAAAACATTATAGAATATTCTCTTTGTTGTTTTGTTATCATTATTTTTATTTGTTTAGGTGGGGTTTTTTTCTTTACACATAACAGTCAAATTAGTCACTAAAATATTAAAAAAATAACCTCATTTTGGGGTAAGACAAACACGCAAACCTATTGTTCACTCCTCAAAAGTTAATAGCAGCCAGCATGTATCTGGCATTAAGGGACAGTAAACAACTTGTTATTACAAGACAATTCTGTTTAGTTGCTAAAGAATAAAATCAGCCGAGTCTTAAAAGACAAAAATACAAACATTTATGAACTTGATTCAGAGTCAGACTTAGCATGCAAGGCTAAACAACTTCCCAAATTTATTTTATTGATTTTTATTGGTTATGTTAGGATCCTTTTTCGAAGGAACAGAAATGCACTACTGCTAGCT